>NC_136706.1:5252569-5350290 GCF_947650265.1 Symphodus melops | reverse complement strand
CTATATGAAAGAAGCACATGTAACATGTATATGCTTTAATTTAGCAAAAGAAAACAGAACACATGGTTAATAAATCAAACAGTAGCATTTATTGAAGATACACCGAGAAATAAAACTACTGAATAAATGGCTAAATATGGATTCTATAGATGACTGACACACATTTGATATTTTTGTACATAAAATATTTTTTTCTCTCGAAGCTGACGTTTGCTCTGAGTGTTAAAGAAAGGCTGTGTCGTTAATGTACAGATGAAAGTGTTAGAATTTCTTGAACAAAAGCACATGAATATAACACAAAATGATGATCAACAGTTTCTATGTTTGCATTTAGTCCACTCCTGGCTGGATTTCTAGCTTTTGGTCTTTGGTCTGGTGTTACCCCTCTCACCCGCTCAGTGTCTGCTCATGTAGTTGTGGATGGCCTTGTTAAAAACAGCCAGGAAGAAATCTACGTCCTCCTTTGTGATGCACATGGGGGGCTGGACACGGAAGGTCTGCAGTGGTGAGAAAACAGAAGATGAGGGGAGATTATGCAGCATCAAGGACACTGATTACCAGAAAACATGCGTCACCAGGACAGTGCATTATTCTACGTCACAGAGATTTCACACAGCTTTGTCTGACTTTTTTTTTAGTGCCCATGTTTGAGTTCATTGCAGGGATTAGGAGGATTTCTTTTTTATCTGGCTGCTGTAAACATTGCAATGCCCTGATTTGTTATTTTGTGCAATCTAAATGATTGCTTGAATGGAATTAACTTTGATGCCAAGCTGTAATTTAAAGCTCCTGTGAGGAACTTCAAGTCTGTACTATTTTCTTCCTGGTGGCCTGGTTTGGGTTTGTACTTCACAGAGAGGCATCAGTATGACTTTTGTCCGTTTTAAAACCAGATTGAAAAAAAAACTCAAAATACACAAGAGAAACTATAGTGAAGGTGAGTTGTGTGTGGTTACCTGTCCGTAGAGTCCTCCTTTCCCAATCAGAACTCCCATATCCTTCACATCCTCGAATATCTCACTAATCGCCTCAGGAGACAGCGGGTCTCTGCTGGCCTGTGGATCAAACAGAAATGAAATCAATGGGGGATCATGAAAGTATGATACTGTGCTGTCGAACAGTTGAGCACATGAGTGTCACTCATGTTACAAACTCAGTACCTTGTCTTTGACCATTTCCACTCCGATCTGCAGGCCTTTTCCACGCACGTCCCCGATAATCTCGTACTTGTCTCTGAGTTTTGCCATTTCTGTCATCAGATAGGTGCCCACGTTGAGAGAGTTCTGCTGTATGCCGTCTTCCTTGATAGTCTGTGAGAACAAATAAGTTGAACTGTCCATGTACTGAGTTGGAATGAAAACATTTGGCTATACATGAGCTCGGGTGATAGTGGACTTTTTACCAGTTCATTTTATTATCATCAGACTAGATTTTAATGAAATGAAACTCCTGTGTCAATATTCGGGACTGATGTATAGAAAAGTATAACCCTTACATCAAGCACTGATGAAGCAACAGCACAAGCTAAAGGACTTCCTCCGTAGGTATTGAAGTGAAAGGCTTTACCAAAAGAAGCTGCAATTTCTGAAAAACACATGAAGAAAACATTACTTCACCAGCCTTTGCTTTACATTTAAACTTTCTACATTATTTTTTTCAGACTATTGCTGCTCTTCTAACATTAATAAACTTAAGTAGTGACTTTTTATAATTTATGACTTTAATCACAAGATCTAAAAAAAACATATAAACACCCTTAATGTGGCCCTAATATTCCTTTGTAAAAATCCTGCCAATAAATTCCTTTATTTCAGCCCTGCTCAGACCAGGCTGTTTCTGTATCTGTATATGCAAATGAGCTGTGTTTGACCACGCCCATCTGGAGGAGGCTGTGGCTCTGGCTCTCTCACATGCCAAACAGAGGGCAGAATAAACACCTAGCTGTGGGAGTGTCAGCCACCTGGAGGAAGGGTTACTTTGTGAAGTCAAAATCTTCAAACTGCCTGTTTGGAGCACAACTTCTTTTTTTAATTGGAGCAGCCAAAAGGTGGAGGAAATTACTTTTCTCATAATTGGAGGGTTTTTTGACAGCTCGGGACACATATATTAGTGTAAAAAAACATGGTAAAGTGTATTAATGTATGACGTTTAGGTAAAATGTCCATGTCGCAGGTCAGCATTGATATTAATTCAGTTAAAAGGATAAACACCCTAAAATGTACTCTTTTACTAGCATAATATACGCAACAGAAAACATTTTTCAATACGTTTTTTTTTTTTTGTCTTTGTAGATTAAGTAAAAATGGGAATAGGGAACTAGCATGCTGGGCCTTTTGTCTCATCAGATTCTTTTAAAACAACAAGTACATTGTCAGACAAGTTTTCACATGCCCTACAATAAAGCTCACCTGCTGTTGTAACAACAGCTCCAATCGGAAATCCATTACCGATGCCCTTCGCCATGGTCACAATATCCGGAAGAACTTCATGACCTTGGAAACCCCAGAAGTGAGTACCTGTTCGTCCAAATCCAGTCTGGACCTGATGGTCAACTCAAAAAGGTTTTAAACAAGCACTGGAACGTAAAGATATTAGACTTGATTTGTTACATGGTGAATCTCACCTCATCAGAGATGCACACCCCTCCTTTCTCTCTCACAAGTTTGTAGGCCTCCTTAAAGTAGTTTTTCGGGTACTGCACAGCTCCTCCCATCCCCTGTACAAAAAAAAAAAGTGCATTACATGTTAAGTCACTACTTAATTAACAAGCTTCAGGTTTTACTCACTTTCAAAACATGCAATCATTCAAATTAAGTAAAAAGTAATAGAATGAACCTGAATCGGCTCCCCAAAGAAAGCAGCAACTCGACTGGGAACACTCGTAGCAAACGTCTCTTTAAGCTGTCCAATGTATTGGTCATTTGCCATGCACTGGCCTGCAAGATTAAAGAATATACTGTTAGATGGTGACAATACACAAATAAGCATGTATAAATACACAGTATCCAGAATAGTGGTGATGACTTTACGACAACAAACACATTTTACTGGCACTGCTGTGCCTTATATCTCATAATAATCTTAAAATGTATTACTATACAACAGCTGCTTTTGTTATCATGACTTTTGTGCCTGTTTATGTGAGCAGCAGGACAAACATCCTTTGCTGTGTCAGGCCTGTTTTGTGTGTGTGTGTGTGTGTGTGTGTGTGTGTGTGTGTGTACACCTTGTGCACAGCTACAGTCTCTGATGGTCTGCACAGGAGAGTCCCTGCAGTGGCTTCCTCCCCACGGGCCTCTGAACACATCAGGACACATGGTCTGTTTATAGGGCACAAACATAGTCAGCTGGGTCAAACTGGAGCGCTACAGCCCCTCAGAAGTATTCCAACACAAAAAAAGGCTGCTGTGCATTGATGCATACATACATTTGTGCAGCCTGAACTAGTGGCGATGGGGTATTTGTAAGGTGAGTTGGAGGTTAGACCCATAGTCTGTTGGGTACCGCCGTGGTATGATCCTCTAGAAGATTTAAACAAAAGAAACCGAGAAATTGCACATTTGAACAGCATACATGAATATGTTTGTCTTTACACCAAGTGATTCTGAGGACCTTAAACATATCACTTGTACCTTAAAGTGATGATGTCAAAGTTGCCCGTGTGAAGCCGAGCCATCAGCATCGCCAAATCATTGGCCTCTGAGCCGCTGTTGGTCAGATAAACCACCTGGAGAGGGAGAAACAGACCAGGTGAGATTTTAATGTATCCCTCATATTCATCCAGTGTCCACCCTTCTTTTAAAAAAAATCCAATGCAGTACCTTAAGAGGATCTGGTAAGAGAGAGGCGAGTTTCTCGCTGTACTCATGGAGAGTAGGATGGACGTAGATGTTGGTCGTGTGCGAAAGTGTCCTCAGTTGCTTCTCTGTGGCAGCTGTCACCTTCCTGTTTCCAAGTGAGTTAGCATTAGACAGACACATTTCTGTCTTTAAAAAAACAAACTCTATCAGTACAGAGTGTGCTACCACTGTGATACACAGCAAAGAAAAGTAAGATCGTACGGGTTGCAGTGTCCCACACTGACAGTTGCCACTCCAGCAAAGAGATCCAGGTACCGCTTCCCGTCCACATCCCAGATCCACTGCATGTGTCCCTGATGGATGAACATCGGTTTCTTGTAGTAGGTTATCTTCATGGTTACAGGGCTGCAATTCTGCCTGCGGATCTCCATTATTCTGTCTTTGGACATCCCCTGCATTGACATAGAAAGATAAGTGTTATAGTATATGTAGGACAGTAAATAAAGTGTTTTTAAGTAATGTGGGCAGTCCCAAAGTTAGATTGCAATTATTGTTTGAGCAAACATTCATCCCCAGAGGATGAATGTTGATTTATTAGGATACCCTTTATTGTCATTTAGCATCATAGCAAGTCAATGATCACATCAAACCACTACCACCTACTACAATCAGAGGCATTCCTGGTCAGTAGTCTTACTTTGTATTCCTGTGGTTTGACATTGCACGGGGGCATCTCTGGCAGGTCATCATGGTGGTTTTTGAAGGCTGGTTTCTGGCACACTGCACCTGTGGAATGGATTTGGTTAAAACAATAATAATAATAAGTAAAGGAGAGTTTTATTTGTCATGATGTCTTTCTTGACAGACACAGTGGGAGCAGACTTAAAACATCCTTGCACATAAACCTGAAAGCTTTCAAGCTTCCCTATGATGTCCTCAGAGTGAGTCAGTGACCTGTAACAAGGCTACTTATCAACAAAAGGAAATGCTGCCAAATGGCCAACGTTCATTGTTTTGTTTTTGGTTCTAACCTGTATTTTCTGGTTTACACTGCCCAGCACTGTAAAAGTCAATCTAAATTATGAGGGAAATGCTGTTGAATTATCTAGAGATAACAACAGTTTCATCTGAGTTGCATTTTTGAACTTTGATCATAACTTCAATGCCAATGTTGCCAAAGTTTTGAAAAAGCATTAAAATTTGAGGACAACTGCAGAAAAAAGTAGGTGCAGAAAAAAACCTCTTACATTTCAAACACATTAATTGCAAAATACTTTTATTGAAATCAAAACCACTGAGGGACTTTAATTCATTCTAATCTCTGCAGATTGAATAGTAACAAAAAAGATAAATGTAATCTAAATCCAGTTTAAATGCGACTATAAATACTATTTGGAATTTAATTTAACGTCATTCTTGTACACAAAGTTAAGGCTGATCCTTCCCCTTTACATCCAACAGCTTGTCAATCTCATACTGTTTCTCTGCTCTTCATGCCTAAACGCTGTTGACTGACTTTGTCAACTATAGCTTGTATTTTATAAAATCACCTCCAACTATCAACTCACGCTTAAAATGTTTTCACCTAAGATCTGATGTTGCTGATGTAAATAAGCCTGCTCCCAGTAGATCATAAAACACACCAAACTGGACAATTTACTCCTACTTCTTGTACAATAATAATGTTATAAGATGTCACCTGATCTTATCTGTATTTTTATTCTTAAATTTGATTGCATTGCAATATTTATTTATGGGACAATTTGTGCAATAACATTCCATCCTTATGTGCACTGTGTGCATGATAGTGTTCATACTGTTTATACAGATTTACATCTTTAAGTTACTGGCATTTCAACTGTTCTGTTGAACTGTTTCAACTGCATGTTTTTTAATAGCTCTTTAATTGATGCACATTTCTTTTTCGTACTAGCTCTTGATTACTGTTTTTGATGCATGTTTTTTTTTCAACACTTATATTTTGATCTTTTTAAAAAAAAAATTGCACTGTGTGATTTTCTTCTGCTATCCTGCTTTGCTGCTGTAACACTGTAAATTTCTCCGCTCGTGAGATGAATAAAGGATTATCTTATCTTAGATGCCTAAAAAAGTCATCAAAGTCTTTAAAACAGCAGCCTTTAACAACTGGACGTCCCTCTTCATGCATCTCAAGGAAGAACATTTTTATAAAGGTTATTAAATTCAACATTTCTCCATTATGCTATTGAAGACCCTTCCAGTTTTCCAAGCACTTAAAAACAATGAAGCTGAACATCCTTGTCTTTACTTCAGCAATAATGAACATCCTGATACATGTCTTTTTTCAGTTTTGTTTTGCACTCGTGCATCGCTGCCCTCATTCTTATCGTATCATATCACGTCTTATTTGAAGTCAACTCAAGACATTGATTTTTAAGGAAACATCTAAACAAGTTTTTTTTTTTTTTTTTTTTATAATATCTACGGTAACTTACCATTCCCCATGTACAATTTGGCCACACCATTGTAACAGCAGGGCTGTCCAGTTAAAGCTGCACAGCGGCCACTCAGAAAAGACACAACTTTATGCATGTTGAGCAGAGAGAGAGCTTTCAGCTATCCTCCTTCACTGTTTGGGACTAAAGAGCAAACTGCCTTTAGGTTTATGGATGGGTGGTGATAAAATTGTACAATGATCCCATCAAACAACAATGATTTCTCTGCAACGTCACCCTGATAAATAAATAACCAGTGGCATCTTGTAATTAGGTTTCCACTACAAGCCCACTGTTTGGGAGCTGTTGATAGAAAGAAGGACAGGTATGTCAGGTGCTGCTTCTTTCCTGTTGTTGTCTAGAGATGATGCTATTTTAAGGTCAAAATCCTGTCTTCATTCCAAAGCATCCCCATTCATAATATTCATGTCTGTGACAACCTTGATTTTAGGTTTGCTTCATACAGAGAGAGAGAAGGGGGGGGGGGATAACTAGCGGGAAAGAAGATAAAGGTCGAAATCGAACCCAGGCCACCCACATAGAAGATTGTGGCCTCCGTACAGGGGCCCCACACTAACCACTCGGATACTGGCCCCCCAATTGGGCTCTTTATAATTTATCCATCTTGCACTTATCAACTTTGCTTGAAGTTTGGCCACACAACTCATCCAATCCATATCAGCATATGAAGATGCAGTGACATTCTGTAAAACTGTAGATGTAGATAGCTCAGCATAGTAAACAGGGCTAAAGTCTTTGCTGAATGGGCACTATACCGACCAATCATTTAACAGTTCAATGCACACCAACAACATGCTTAAAAGTCTTGTTTGTGGAAAACCAGTTATGTTTTACAGAGGCTTGTTGTGTCTGATTTGGCGTCCAGTAAGCTCATATTACCCTCTGGCATGTTAAATCATTCTGCAAGTTCATCTTGGGTTGCCTGACCATCACAGTCATCCACCAGGTTGTTATTTGTCTTCAAGGTTAATTTAGACACCCCTGTTGTCATAATAACCATATGTTAGTTGCAAGCTTGGGCAAAGCAAAGCAAAAGCTTTTTCTTTAATAAAGTATTGGACCACAATGCAAAACTCAGAGACCAAACAGCTAGTGTGGAATGCGTTTGTTTGTGAATGGGCTGAAAAGTAGATCTAATGAGGAGGTGGGAGGACAAAGGTTGATGCAGGGCAGGAAGGTATGGAGGAATCTGAGTAACAGAGGAGTTAATCAATGGCAAAAGCAGAGAGCAGGTGGATGGTTTTAAACGCTTCCTGCCATGCAGTCCTTAAATGCCCCGATGGAGCTCAGTGGTTTTCAAGCTTTAATCTTTGTCTTTTTCTAACGTCACATAGAAATTGCTAACATGGTTCAGGTAAAAAAACAAATTTGAATGGCAAGTTTTGATACTTGACTTCAATATAAAAGTCAGTATGTGGGTATTTGGAAAACGTGATTCTCTTTTATCCACCAGCATCCAGAGAATAAAGAAAGTTCTCACTTTGTCGAGTCAGAAAGGAGAAGCTTTTAAACAAATGTTTGGCATGTAGTTTAATGTATGTTTCTTCATACTTCACATGGAAGAACTATTACAAACCACTTTTAGTGGGGAGGCAGATTTTCTTGAAGACATTTCAAGAACACGAGAGCGAGTGAGAGTACGAGCTGGTAGACGTGAGCAACCAGAGCAATGTGCCCTTAAGATATATTTTTTATTGCACATGAAAAAAAAACCTTGTGAAAGAACAATATCAAGCAGTACATAATGATTAGGAAGTAAAAAATAAAACGTTACTTCTGAAAGAAATGTGCAGGAGGAGAAACCCAGAGTGGCCCTCCTGATGTTAAACATGTAAACCAGAGAAATAATGAAAGTAATCCAAGCAAAAACAATGAAGCTGAACATAAAACAAGCCTAATCAGGTGTTAAAACCAAGATAAGAAACTCAAAGTTAGTATAGGTCATCTCTTAAAAGTGTTTACAGACAATCCTTTATCAAGGGACTTTGATAATGGAGAGCAAAGATGAATGACATTAATCATCTTTTGATTCCAGAACTGAGAAAAAAGTGATTAAAGTGATCATTTAAATAATTTCTTTTTACTATTCTGCTTTCTAGCATTGAACAGATTCTTCAGGTGACAATGTGACAACGTGTTGTTCTCAGGACATATATTCTTAATGTATATCTTCACATTTATAATCAGAAACAGCAGGAATCAAAGTGCGTTTAGAAAGGACTTTTTTTTTTTCCAACAGTTTTTTAAAGTAATATCCAAGCACGATTCAGTGGACCCCAAACTAACATTAATTTCAAGTCTAATATAAGTGAGGCCCTGTACAAGATTCTTTGATCATATAAAACTGAGGTATGTTGTTAAAAATAAAGTACTCTAATTACACAATACTTTAACACATTGACAAAAGTTCCATTATACAATTCTATCAGGAACAAGAACAGAGGTAGTCTTCCTCAG
Organism: Symphodus melops; assembly: GCF_947650265.1. Classification (NCBI taxonomy): domain Eukaryota; kingdom Metazoa; phylum Chordata; class Actinopteri; order Labriformes; family Labridae; genus Symphodus; species Symphodus melops. Next base: position 5,341,538 of record NC_136706.1, on the reverse strand, counting down.
AACGTCACATTGTTGAGTCCTCAACACAGAGCTCTCCAGCTGACCTTTTATCTTTTCTCCATGTAGTTGTGGACAGCCTTGTTGAAAACTGCCAGGAAGTAATCTGCGTCTTCCATGGTGATGCACATGGGGGGTTTGATGCGGAAGGTCTTACATGGAGAGAGAAAAACAGAACAAGAGTTTATGAAGCGCCGAAGACACTGAGTGCAAAGAACATGTGACACCAGGTCAGAAGCGTTATTCTTTCACAGATTTATCCAGGCACTTTTCTTGACGCAGCAAAAGATGACATATTCATAGCAGTCAGTCAACTAAAAAACATTTAAGGCACAGAACACTGAATTCATTTAAAGGAGGCGTGGCAGTGTATTTTGACTTTTTAGTGCCCGGAATAATTTACTTTGATTTGATGAGTGTGTTTTTTTTTTTCTGATGTCATACACCGCAAAATACTTGCAGGTCATTGTGTTAAGCGATGCACGCTAAAGTCCTCCAGATTATTTTGCTAAAAGATAAGCGACTGTTGAACCAAAGAATTGAAAAGGGGGCAGCATTTTCTGCTGTTATATACTATCAATACAATGTATGTGTTACTAAAATATTTCCATCCAAAAAGCAAAAAGGTGAGTGTGGTTACCTGTCCATAGACGCCTCCTTTCCCGATCAGAACTCCCATGTCCCTGATGTCCTCGAAGATCTCAGCTATTGCCTCAGGAGGTAACGGGTCCCTGCTGGCCTGTGGTTGATATGAACAATCAATAATTATCTTTTAGTCAAGTTAAAATAATATGTCATGAATTATTGATCATAATGATATACACAAGTTTGTTGTTATTGCAGAAGAATAAAACGTTTCCAGAGAACACATTCTCCTTTCTTTGAAACTGACAGCTTTATGATGCTTTTATGTCAGGTCTGCTTAATGACTTTGATGATCATTTCTGATTCTGCAGTTTGTAGTTGTAGTACTGACGTCATTTTGGTTTGTCTTGGTAAAGAGAGAGCTTTGCAGCTCTTTATGTCAAAACAGCCTTTGACAATGTCAAACACGTTGAAAAAGGGATTTACAAATCCTAAAGCCACGTGACAAATACAGAAAGAGTGCATCAGCAAAGAGGAAGTGAAGTCAAAGTAACCTTATTAAATGAAAAGTCCAGGAGCAGGAGAGCTTCTAAGAAGTAGGAAGAGTTCAAAAATGGGTAGAACATGATTTCAACCTTTCCTCTAAAGACGAGTACCTTGGCATTTTCCATTTTCGAGCTTTTAACCAAATTCAGACCCCGACAAAGCAGCGTCTTTCTTAACCAGAGCTGCAGCTATCTTTAAAAGTGATGCTGTTGCTCTAATTAAGCCAACACAACTGAAGATTACTCCTTTCACCTTGACAGCGTTTCTTTCTGATACTCGGCCTTATTTGTTGTTTAAAGTTTCTTTACTTTCTCTTCCATTTGTTGGCACTCTTTTTCAGAAACAATATCTGCCAGTGTGACAAAAAACAAACATAAAAACCATGCAGAACTTCACCAAGTAGTGTTTTTCCTGCAGCTGACATTTTTCCATTCACATTTGCAGATGGCCACTTCTGCTCTGGCTAATTGTTAACTGGGGCACTGCTGAACCATGCCCCTGGGGGGCACAGCACAGACACACACACGTTGTTCAAGCATGTGAGGGGAGATGATTGTCACTTCTGTTACAAACTCAGTACCTTGTCTTTGACCATTTCCACTCCGATCTGGAGGCCTTTTCCACGGACATCACCGATAATCTCGTACTTGTCTCTGAGTTCGGCCATTTGTGTCATCAGATAAGTTCCCACATTGAGACTGATCTGCTGCGCTCCGTCCTCTTTGATAGTCTGTTGAGTGAAAAAAAAACATCACAGAGTCTTGTTTGGAATATCATTCAGTGCTGTTTTTAGGATTATGAAGTTCAAGTTTTTAGATGCAGCTACATCATTAATACACACACATATAATAAACTTTAAATTAAACTCTTTCCTCATGAACAAAAAAACAGATTCTTACATCAAGCACTGATGATGCAATGGCACAAGCCACAGGATTCCCTCCGAAGGTGTTGAAGTGAACCCCCTTAGCAAACGAGGCAGCAATTTCTGGAAACATGAAAAAAAAAAACAAGCTCACACCTCATTCAATGGCCTTTCAAACTAAAACCTTAGGCAATTCAACAGTGACAGTACTGTAGCAACAATAGTACAAGAAACAACCTGTGATCACACATCATGTCACATCAAGTACAAGTTCAAGTACTTATTGGATCATACATATCAGGCCCACATCAAGATAAGACTGACAAACAGCAGCAAGGAGACAGTGTCATTTGTTTCCTCAGCACAGTCTCAATCTGAGCACAGTTTTCATTGGTCTCTGATGTTGTTTTGATACTACAAAGGATGTTCTCTAATGGAACTTAAGATAAGATAAGATGAAGCTTTATTCATCCCAGAAATGTACAGTGTCACAGCAAGGAGCACACAGCTCACATTTAACTCAACGAAAAGCACGGTGTATTGTCTTAAACTTTCTTACCTTCACACTAAAGACAGTTTCGTCTGAAGCTTTTATCAACACAACGTTCCCTCTAAATCCTTCACCAATACATTTCAATCTATTATACAGTGTTATCTCACCTGGAGTTGTAACCACAGCTCCCATTGGGAATCCATTACCGATTCCCTTTGCCATAGTAACCATATCAGGGATGACGTCATGACCCTGGAAGCCCCAGAAGTGAGTTCCTGTTCGACCAAATCCAGTCTGGACCTGTCGGGTGCAAAACAGGTTACCATTCAGACTTCTCAGAAAAAGAAGAAGACTTTTGATATGGTGTTTGTTTAACATGCCTTTCTTTCATGCATAACATAACATAGCCGCTTTGTCTCAGCACTTTAAAATGATACGTGAATTCACTTCAAGATTAGTAGTTCTGTCAATGAGTCATAATATGAATCAATTGTTCTGATTTTCAAGTTCCCCCTCTTTCAGCTGACAGCCTTCAAAATCACTTATTGCTAAAGGAAGCGGTTTTAATGATATCTAACAGTACATAGAAACACACAAGCAGTGGAGTGCTTGGCAACTGAGACTCAATTATTTAACACCCCTGAGAAAGATCTTGACCTCAGTGGGTTAACTACTTGGTGAAATGAAGGTTAAATAAAATAAAGAAGTCATTTTGTAGAAATCAGTCAAGTTTTTTAATGTGAATAGAAAATTCACTGAAATGAAAAAAACTGGAACCATGTACCTAACCTCATCAGCGATGCAGACCCCTCCTCTCTCTCTTACAAGTTTGTAAGTCTCCTTGAGGTAGTTTTTAGGATACTGCACAGCTCCTCCAACTCCCTGTGCAAAACAAACACACAACCATCACATCAGACACTTGCCTTTTAATTCACAAACCCCTCCTCAATCTGAAGATCAGACAACCATTTACAAGGAGGGCTAACAAACAAGTTACTGCTTGTTAACAGTTCTGTACAAAAACAAAATTCAGTGATCAACAAAATATGCAAAAACTTTCAAAACATATTGACTGTTAAACGGGTTTCTTGTCATACTCATAAACAATACAGTACCTGAATAGGTTCCCCGAAGAAAGCAGCGATTCGACTGGGGACACTTGTGGCAAACGTCTCTTTGAGCTGTCCAATGTATTGGTCGTGTGCCATGCACTGACCTTTGGGAATCAACACAGAGACGTTCTATAAATAAAACCGGTCCAGACATAACTTGTGGATACAAACAGGACATTTCAAATCAATCTGTCTGTGCAAGAGCTGAAAACGTCTTCAACAGATGTCAATGATTCCCAGTTCGAGGCCTTAATGTCGTGCATGATTTGATTCCTTTTTCCTCTTGATAATGATATGACTTTCATGTTAAAACTCTGATCTTTACTTCAGTAAATTCAGAGCTCTGTACAGTAAGAGAAAACACTCAAGCATGTTAATTTTTTGCTAGAAAACAAATACTGAACTCTACAAAAAGACAAACACTCTTTCAAACAGTGCAGCTTTATTTATTTGAACAAAGAACAGAGAGTAAACCAAAATCGTCCAGCATCAGCTGTTCTTTGCCTCCCACATGATCGGTAATCATTAAATGATAGTATAGTTAAACTTTCAGAGAAATATTGCAAAATGTATTCTAATGCTTAATCTCAGGGACAACAGTCTTGATTTTTCCAGTTTTTCTGATAGCAGAGCCAGTGTGTTTCACCATATGTGTGGGTGTGTGTGTGGGTGTGTGTGTGTGTGTGTGTGTGTGTGTGTGTGTGTGTGTTTAACCACGTGTGTAGGCGTGTATGTGCGCGTGTGTGTGTACCTTGTGCACAGCTACAGTCTCTGATGGTCTGCACAGGAGAGTCCCTGCAGTGGCTTCCTCCCCACGGGCCTCTGAACACATCAGGACACATGGTCTGTTTATAGGGCACAAGCCTAGTCAGCTGGGTCAAACTGTCAGTGACAGGTCGTTTAGACATTCAGCACAAAGTATGACATTTTCTAAACACAACACAGCCTCCTCTGTAAGATTTGTATTCTTTACCAGTATATGCTCATTTAAATCACCAAGTAAAACGTCTTTAACCTTTGTTAAAATAGAAATTACACAGAGCAGACTTTTCTCAAGATACTGCATTTAATCATACATACATTAGTGCAGCCCAAACCATTGGCTATGGGGTATTTATAAGCTGCGTTGGATGTTAGACCCATGGTCTGTGGGCTCCCTCCGTGATACGACCCTCTGAAAGATTCAAAACATAACAGAACATTTTGGGCTTTCGATTAGAGAGAACTTTTCTTTGTCATAAGACAGAGTTGGAACTATCGACTTTGTTGTTTTGTTGTACTGAACCTTACTTGTATATGTTGGATGTGTCTAACAAAAAGAATCCAGTAACATCTTACATAACTGGGAGAAAGTCAGTCACACTTTTATCTTTAGCCTTACAAAAATTGGCGTTAATCACCGCTGCATTGTGTTTAAAAAAAAAAAAAAAAAAGATACCATTTATACATCATTTTTGTGTGCCTTTTTCAAATGTTTTAATGATAATAATAAAGCACATAAGAAATGAATTAGCTAACAATATGTCAAAAATACCTCAAAGTGATGATGTCGAAGTTTCCTGTGTGCAGCCGAGCCATCAACATCGCCAGGTCATTGGCTTCTGAGCCGCTGTTGGTCAGATAAACCACCTTCATTAGGAGAAACAAACCAGCAGAAATGAGAATTTTATAGCAAACAAATTAATATAGGTGATCAAAATGAAGTAAGCCGTCTAGGTACTTTAAGAGGATCCGGTAGGTGGGAGGCTAGTTTCTCGCAATACTCATGAAGAGTAGGATAGACGTAGATGTTTGTCGTGTGCCACAGTCTTCTCAACTGGTGCTCTGCTGCTGCTGTTACTTTCCTGCACCCAATACAAGAACAACTTTTAATTATTGGAATAATGTGTTGAAAGTGCACAGTGTGTATCAGAAGTGAACAAGCTGTCTGCGTTGCAAATTAACAAGGACCTTACGGGTGGCAGTGGCCTACACTGACAGTAGCCACACCAGCAAACAGATCCAAATATCGCCTCCCGTCCACATCCCACAGCCACTGCATGAATCCCTGGTGGACGAAGACTGGTTTCTTATAGCTTGTCACCTTCATTGTCATGGGGTTGCAATTCAGCTTGCGGATTTCCATCATCCGCTCCTTGGACATACCCTGAATAGAAATGAATATAGGATCTTTTTACTTTTGTTAATGTGTGCCTGCGAAATTGCACTGTAACTGACTTTTAAATCAATGTTTACGTTTTTTATATTAACTACAAGTAAGTATGACATTAATAACTAAGGCTATAACAGGCTACAAAATGGAGGATATTGTTTTACCTTGTATTCTTCAGGTTTGAAATTGCATGGTGGCATCTCTGGCAGGTCTGTGGGAGGGAATTTGAAGGCTGATTTCTGACATAGTGCACCTGAATTAAAATGAAGACATGGAGGTAAAAGAGACAGTTACGTTTAAAGTCACTACACAACCTACCTTTGACAAACCCGTTACTTCTGTAAGCCTCGCTAAATCAATGTGTCAATCAAGCTTTTTTTTATCCCAAAGAAATAACTTGGATTGGAACTCTGTTCAAAGTAACGTTGCTCATTGGGAGCTGAACAGTGTGTGGACCCTTCCCTTTTTTTTTTTTTTTTTTACTGCAGTTAATACTTTCTTTTTGTCCTCCACATGAATGCTCCTTAATGGGATGTGCACACGAGTTTTCTCTTTTTGAAGAGTCATTTAACAACCCTATAAGTAACACCTCAAGACCAGAGGTCTTTCAACACTCATCTGTTTGAAAGGAGTCCTTTTACCCAGACAAACTTTAAACAAATGTTTTTGTATTAATGTTGGGACGTTTATAACACTAAGGCTGATCTTGCTAGTATGCAATCTCTAAACCGATCCAACACGTTAAACACATACAATTCACCTTAGACCTCACCTTGTGCAACATGTGATAAGTTTACTGAACGACATGATTACCCCCTGGTTGTAAAAACGAGGTAATTCATTCAAGTATTGTACTTAGGTATTATTCTTAGGATGCAGGATGTCCACTTAAGTAGAAACATTTGACACGTTTTCTTCTTATACTTTGACTTCCATTTCAGAGGCAAATAGGCTATTGTCAGTGGTGCAGTTCAGAGTATATGCAGGCATGCAGAGAGGTGCTGTTTGTCAACAGGCAAGGTAGGCAATTGCATGGGGCGCCCAAGTGTTGGCAAACTTAAAACCACAGCAAGTGCAAATTTTGCAATGACAGTAGGAAATCTCCCTGAGGGGTCCCCCCCATCTGACAGCGCTCCTGTTGTTGCCCTGCAACGGCTGGCATGCTTTATTTCTGTGGAAACCAAAGTGTGTCAGTCTTGGGGGTATAGTTATTTTTTTGTCTCCATTGGGTATAGCCACTTCGTAATCCCCCCTCTGATTCACACCATTGTTTACTTGTTATTTTAATAGACTGTTATTATTTAATGTTTACATTGTACAGAGAGAGCACAGTCTACCAAAGTTAAATTCCTTGTGTGTTAAACATACCTGGTCAATAAAGCTGATTCTGATTCAAGTCTTTAATGGGCTAATACACAATAAATAATTATGCAAGAGTTGTCTTAATGTCACTGTTACTAACAGGCCTATTAGCCTCTGCTAGATGGGACACTTTTTGGGGTAAAATTGAGAGTCACGTAAAACACATTTGTTATTCTCCCAATACACCTCTTTGTTGATGATCAACTTTATCAATGTGGATGCACTGCATTGGTATTTACTAGAATACATGCAGCTACTATGGCTTAAAGTAACATACACTTGTTAACATAGGAGCAGTTTTTACATTAAGTTGTTGAAAGTGTTTACGTCTAAGGTCTCATAAAGGCAGGCTTAAAAAGCTAAACACACAGTTCCTTCTGGTTCTGAAATGTGTCCGTCTCCATGGTAACTCACCACTTGCCAAGTGGAATTTGGACAAACCGGGACGAAAGTAGAGCTTCCCTGTTAAAACTGCACTGCAGCTTCTTAGGCAAGAAACAAGTTTATACATGTTGAACAGAAGACTGCTATCCAACTCAATTCTCCGTTTGAAGCTCGGCAGAAAAGTTTTCTTTCAGCTACTCCTCCTTCTCGGAATTCCCTGGGACAGGCGGAGCAGTCATTGACCCCATTTCCATTTACGTGCCCCGCTCTGTATGGAAGGTCAACTGGTGGAATTCACCTTTCGAGGCGTTTTGGCGCCACCATGCGGCTGGACATTCATAAACACAACCCCGAGATTATTTCTAATCGAATTATTTTCCATGTGTACAAATACATGTTGGCATTAATCTTTTTATGAAAGTAGTCTGGTCAATTTTATTTACTTGTAAAGTCACAATAAAGAGTTTTAAATAAGAATTAAGGAAGAGGGTTTGTTATAAGAGGCAGAGGTAAATGTAGCATTATTTTTATGCCTCATTGTAGATAATTACCATGATAATTACTCATGTTACAAAACAGAGCATGTAAATGTCAGTATACATATTCACACTAAATAACATCAAGATCCCATTATAAATTAGGCATATTGTACATTTATTATAATGATTTTTATGGCAAGCTTTTCAAAACAATTGTTGTTTCGAATTGCATTTAGTGTACGAGTTGGCTGGCTGTTTATAAAGCTATACAGTACATGCAAAAAAACTGCAACTATCACGGTTTAACAGAGTCACTAAAATGAGTTTTGTTGTTGCTGGATGCAATTTAAAAACAATCATGTCAATACGTTTAGATCCAGTCATGTATTAACATACAACATAAAATAAAATCAGTTTAGTCTGAGCTTTATGCAATTGAGTTTTCACAATTATTTTGGTTAAGTTATTAAAGTTATTTAAACCTAAAATCACATTGCACCAGTTAACATAAACTGTAATTTAGGAAAGATATTGAAAACATCATAACATGAAACAGTGCATCTGCAATCCAGAGAAGGATTTATAACATCATATTATTAATCCTAGAGATAGTTTATAGAACAAGATTATTTACCCAAACATATTCTTTATAAACATAATCATTCATATCAGTAAAACAAAATCAAATACCAGTGATTCTGTAACACTAAAAAACACTTAAGGAGATCACAGTGCATGTGTTTTTAAGTCATCTCAGCCCCAGTCTGAAATAGGTCCTGCATTATCCTAGACATGGTTTATTTGGCATTCTTGGCAATTAGTAATTGGGCAGTGTTCTGGCAGCAGAAGTGTCAATGTAACCATTTTCTGCCAGAACCATTTGGTCCTGTGCCATTATGACCATGTGACTGCAGGCGGTGGGCTTCTGTAGAGTAGGAACTGATGATGTGTAGCAGTTCTCTGATCTGTCTCCAGTCACGTCCTGGTCCTCATAGAGGCTATTATCTTCTTGTGGAAACTCTCCTGTGAGCAGCAGCCTGTTGTCCCTGTCCACTCCCTGCACCCTGCTGTAGTCCTTCCCATGAGAGCAGCCATCAACGTGGCCGCACCCTGAGTCTACAGGTTGGAGAAGCACTGTATTCTCCTCGTTTACTCTCTGGACCTCCACATACTCAGCTGATTTGGGAGTCGGCGACCGCAAACCTCCAAGAGCCTGTTTGCAGCCAATGCTTGAGATGTTGACTTCACTGTGGGCTTGGAGCTGCCAGCGAGCTCGGGTGTGGGAATCGAGTAGATGAGGTTGCTTGATCTTCAAACTGAAGTCCCGATTGCTCGATCTGATAGCCTCCATGGTGGTTTGACCTCCCTGGTCGAGGGAGTAAGATGTGGAGCCTGGGGGGAACAGACTGTCAGAGAAGCAGTGCTTTTTGGCCCTCTCAAGTGAGCTCTTTTGTTCGTGTCTACTTGAGCTGTACTGGGGCAGCGGAGAAAACAAAGAAGGCCAGGTCTTGACCCTCCCACTGGAAATGTTGGGACTGATCATGTCTTCCTGAGCATAGGTCAACCCTTCCTCCTCCCAGTCCTTCTGTTGCCTTTGGTCTTCCATCCCAGTTCGACTTCTCTCCTGATCTCTTTTCCTGTTTTCCTCTTTTGCCTCTCGAAACTTATCCATGAGCAGAGTGTGGCTGTCGCAGCTGCCTCGGCCAGAGTCACTGTCTGATGTGCAGCCCTCAGATTTGAGGCAAATGTCATGTAGATCCTTGTTTTCCTCCATCAGCTCTTGCTCCTCAGGGACATACACCTCTAAATACTCCACCAGTAGATCCTCACAGTTAGATGGTGTGGTTGCGGGGAAACCAGAAACCACCAGTGAGCTGAAGATCTCATCAGACTTGCCATTCTACACACAAAAATACAGGAAAGTCAGTTTCAGAAAACTAATCAGGGGCACATTAAAGCCCTTAATTGTCACGTGTAAACTTAGTTTAGGTGTATCGTTGCAAACTTTACCTTCAGAAGCTGCTCATCAAATCCTCTGATTTTCGGACCCGGGACAGGTGGCAGAATGAAATGCTTCAGACTTCATTCATGGAAAAAAAGAGAGGTGACTGTTAGGGCTTGTGAGCAGCACATGGAAAGAAACAAAGTTAATAAACACAAAAGCAGCTATTGGCCTAAAAAAGCATTAGATAATGTAACATCAATTTGTTTGAAGAAAGTAGAAAAATAATCATAATCACCTATTGCTGTTCATGTGAAGCAGCCATGTGAGGATGAGGAAGATGAAGGCACAAAAGCATGTAATGAGGACCCACATGGGCTTTTCACGCTGGAAATCTGAAAGACAAAACGTAACATGATTGTTTTAACACAATATATGACTTTTGTTACATGTTGTTAGTGTACACAAGTATTATATAGTATTAAAATGTTAGTTACAGAGATGACATCATTTGGGAATAAACATATGTTAATTGTGTTGTCAAATCTGTCTTTTAAATGTGAAATGGAGTCATGGTATAATTAGCTTTGCCTGAAAATGTGGTTCAGCTAGTTTTGTTTCAGCCACTTTCATTAAAGTTTGAAATCATATTTTTTAAGGTTGTAAAGATTGTAAAATAGCGTCATGGTGTTCTTATGTTTTTGTCCCATTAATCGAGTTTTTTTTATGTTGAAATTGCGCAATACAGATAATGTGCAAATCATGTAGTCTGTCGTTTTCATTAGAATGGGAGGATCGTTGTTTGTTTCTATAGTTTTCTCTGTACATCTTCTGCATAAGACACATTTTCCCAAGGGCACAATAAAATGTATCGTGTAGGTTTCTAATCGTATTCTATTTATTTATTTATTTTTATTTTATTTATTTATTTATTTGAACAGGGGCAGCGTACAATATACATTAACCTTAGAAAGGAGAGATGCATTGTACCAGGTTGTAGCACTTGTGCTAATTTCCACCTGCAGTCCCTGGGCAGGCTGTTGTTAACCTACAGAGTATGTACACTACAAAGGATTACATTGCAATTCTATGATAAATGTTTTGTCATTCCAAAAAAAGAATGTGTTGTGTGTACTGTATAGTTTATTATAGAGAGAAGTTCATAATTGTCTTACAGTCAGGAACTTTGATGTCGGAAGTAGAACTCCATTCACTCCAAAAGCCATGATCGGGCTTACAGCGCACTTGAACAAGATATGTGCCGCCTGATCGCAGGCTGAAAATGTTAAACATCTTCTGCTGGCCTGCAAGGTGCGTCTGAAACAAACACAATTGACATAGTTATGCAGAGTCAATGTAGCTTTTTGAAAACAGATACTTTTAAGGAAGGGGGATGGTCAAGTAAAGAGTTATATACTGTACCTCCCAGTCATTTTCTTCGTCCAGCTTGACTCGGAGCTCGTAGATGAGAGTGATCCAACCGGAGCGAGTGTCAGCCTTATGTGGAGGTTCCCACGACACACGGAGGAAGGGCCAGCCTTTGTCTTCCATCACAGTCACTGTTACCCCCTCTGGATGATTAGGCTTGACTGGAGAATGAGAGAGAACGTACAAATGAGAGGGGGTCTGTTTATGTTGTGTGACTGAGCAGAATGCGTAATTAGGCCAAAACACAAAGGCAGCAACAAGATCTCAATAAGACAATGTCCAATTCATGTCTTTTTTGCTGAGTCATGGTAAATCAATGCACACCTTAAGCAGTTGAACAATGTCACTGCAGGAGTGACCTTCAAGTATCTGGAAGCACACAGTTTAAAGTTGAAAGGCAAGACAAACACATTCTCTACAAATATATTGTGTAGGACTGATAACTAAAAGAGGTGAAGACAACTTTTAGGGGCAAAGGGAAGATGAGGACTTTGAGATATAGGCAGCTTCAAGGGAACACAAGCTTTAAATGTACATGTTTTTACATTTACATCACTTGGATATTTCATGAGTGAAACAACTTGTGTTTTTTTTAGCAACACAACAAGAGGGAACTCATTCCAAACCCCATACAGTATTTATATAGCTGTACAAAATGCTGAGTACATCTGCAATACATGTATTTTTAATCAGATGAAAGAAAAGAAAAAAGGACGTTCAAAGGGATTTATTTTGGCCATGGATAAATCTATTCTTGTGACTGCAATGGATATGGCTTCACCAAAAATAAGTCATGTCTTTTTAATAAAAGAAAAAGTCACCCAGTGGTGAAGAGATGCATTTGAGAACATATGTAGTCGTCTGAAATCAGTAATAATTGATATTAGGCATGGGATAATTTATTATTCTAAAAATCTTTTAGTTTCTAATAAATAAAGTTTATAATAAACAACCTTTATGAATTGGAAGGATGAAATGTTAGCTTTAAACGAAGACCTGAGGGGGGGGGGGATGATTACTCAAGAGCATAATCCCCAGTGTGAGCGATCAAGCAGCTGTGAGAGAGTGAATTTAAATACATTTCTTTAATCCTCATGTGGATATTCAGCCTCCAACATTAGACCATGAGTTAAAATTGAACCAGAAAGTTCATGTAAGACAAGTTGCAAGCACTCACCAATGTACACAACATCTATATCCACTGGATCGGAGAATGTGCTGCCCAACGCGTTTCTGGCCACCACAGTGATGTTGTAGTTTACCCAGATGGACGTGTCGTTCTTGTTAAAGAAACAGGAGTTCTCCCCAGCTGTGCGATAGTCGGGACATTCGTACACGATCTCGGAGCTGCAAAACAGGCAGGGAACATCATGTTATCTTCTGCAGTGTACACTACTGGTACATTTACGAAGAACATGTATTCTTCATGCTTCAGTTCTTAAAACTGTGTGTGTGTATGTGTGTGTGTGTCTTTATGGAACAGCATGACAGAGACTCGAGAGAAACATTACAAATTACTCAGTTAGGATAGCACAATGAAATTATGTTACAATGCTGTTTTTGAGTTGATAGTACATTGACATTGATAGTACAATTCAGGCCATATGTAATAATACAAACATCGAAAATATAACTCATTTCTCTTATTTTACTGCTTATTGTTATCAAGAATCAGCAAGGTTCATTGATAGTGCAATTCAGGCCATATGTAATGTAGCACAAAATTTGGTAACTGTGTTATGTTTATCGAAGCTAGTTTAATGTTACCAAGCAAAGCTTCCTGGAAAGTAAGTCGATGGCTCCACTGACTGACTCAGACGGCCCTTTGTTCCAGCAGCAGTCGGATATTAGAATAAAGATTTGCAGGTGTGTAATTATGTCTCAAATGGTTTTAATGGTGTTTCTTTGTTTGTTATTTATTTACTTGTTGTATTGTTATTGTACTGTCGATCAAGTTTGTTGTGTGTATGAGTTGACCAGGTGGTAAAATAAGTTTCCCCACTGAGAAATAATATCTAATTCGCTAACATGTGCACCTTCATAGCATGCATAATTGCTGATTCAGTGCATGGAGCTTTGTCTTTGGCCACAGCCCCAACCAGCACCACATAACTCTCTGCAATCTTTATCCTCTTACACCTGTCTGGTGGCCTCGCTTCTATGAAAGACCAGGTAGGCTGCCCACTGACAACTGTGTTGACCTTGAGGGTGTGACTAAGCCCAATAGTGTTTTTTTCCCCCCACAGTTGTCGTACTACTGCTAGTCTCAATTTCTCAAACCATGACATTTATGTTGATATGACTTCTCCGGACTTGGTTGACTCACTTTTCTTTACGATAGAAAAGAGCGTGGGTGGTTGGCAGCCCCCCATCAGAACCCGGCTCCCACCAACAGGTGAAAGTCTCTTTTTCTGGAGAACGGCATCTGGTCAGTGCAGGCTTCCCTGGTGGGCTGTAGCCTGTAGACACACAGATAGTTGTGAAAAATCAAGCAATTCATACATAAACAATGAGACATTTGTAGTATGTAACGAAAGTTGAAAACAATTCGATCGTTAATTAGTAAAACATTTTTGCCATTTAACCAATAGTTTCTTGTGATAGGCCAAACAAAATCTATAGAATCTATATATCAAGCCCAGCTCCATGCAAACACTTACGCATTCCCTTTGCATGCAATGTGAAGACTAGCAGCAACAGAAGCAGGGCTACTTCCGCAGAGGTCTTCATCATGGCACAACGAAACATGGCAGGCTGGTGGATGAAAGCACACATAAACAAAGAATTGCTGATTCTCGCTCTTGACAAAACCAAATGACCCACATTATTGGTCCAACACAACAGAAGTTTGTGTTGAGTCACAACACGCTTGCATGACAATGATAAACATCTCACTGTGGCTGAGATGCTCTCTATTTCTTAACACATAAAAACAGAATCCGGTCACTGCACTTAGCTTATTGAACGATCTCCCACATCGGCGTGATTAAGTGTTAAAAACGACACAAATCCAACTACAGAACAGTAGATTTGATAAACTGAAAGGAAAATGTCCTCTGCACAGATTGTGTGCTGTTTCACCAAGGATTAAAAACATCATCTCTGTTTGTTTCTACCTCTACCAGCTGGCACATGCAGCACAACTGATTGCATAACATGCGTTCGGGCTTTTGCCTCTCTGAAACAGAGCAAAGTAGGAGGCTGGTTTGCCTTGCTGGCGACCTACTTGATTCCTGTGCACATGAGTTGGAAACCTACTTTGCCCTAGCCATGTGCAGATGTTGGAGTCATTACTGGCCACGGCTCTCCATCTCTGAGCCCACATGGAGAGCGGTGAGGGAGGGAGAATAGTTGGATAGGAGATAATGTCGAGGTTAAATAGATGCTAAGTCGATGTTGCATCACTTAAAATTAGAGCTGGCTGAAAGCAATCACCCTCGCATGCTCTGTCACATGCTTTGGTATTTTCTTCACTTAACTAATGCTGTGCTGTGACTGGCTCTGACATATTGATTACAGAGTTCTTTAGTTGCTTTCCATAAGGGCATAAGTAATAGACAATGTATTTCCACTTTCTCTGACTCTTATCTTCAACTACACCACAGCTGTTTGCATGCAACCCCCCCCCCCCCCCCACCCCAACACAGCTAAGTCAAAAACAAACGTTCAGAGAAAATACAACAACATTAAAATAAGGAGATTCATTTTTCTTCTTCTCCTTCTTATTCCAATAATACCTTGCTGTGTAGCAGCTTTCTAATGTCCTTACTCCCCATCACTTATTGTCACGTGTTACGAGGAGAACGTACAAACTGAAAATGTGCTTATGTGTAATTCGAGGTTTTGAATTCTATGTGCTACTTCAAGTGTATCTCACCCACATCACAGTGAAATTATCTGGCATTTCATAGACTTTCAACACAACACTTTTATTAAAACATGACCAGACTTTCTTTCCAACACGTGACAACTTTACACACTTTAAGCTTGTAAGTTCATTCTTTGTGGATCATATCACACAAGACTGACATAAATTGTCATATCATATCCACTGATGTGCCAATTTAATACTTAACTAATATGATATTCTCCTTGATGAAAAAACTGAAGCTTTTTCTCTGGCAGGCAGATTATTTCAAAGCTGGCACTATTCCTTAATACCATAATGACTTTAGGCAGGTGACTGTTTGCATCTCTTGTTTATTCTGCCTTAATTTCAAAAACGTCACCATGATCTCATAATTGGCATTAAGGTCACAGCTCTGGATTAGCCTTCTGCTGCATATAGCCTTCTTACGTAACCCGTAGCACAAACTGAATAAGCTGCTAAGCTGGGAAAGTGCGATCCAACAGTGCAGACCAACAGATCCTTTAGGGACATTATTCTAAATATTACATTTAAAGTGTAATGTGCTGGTCATTAGCCTCATGTGTGAACCCTGGTTTGTGTGTGTAGGTGTATACACACACTTGGAGTGGATTGTTGCCAAACTAAATTTCACTGTATTTTCACGTGCAGTAATAAACTATCTAAGTAAATAAACCTTTTTCGGGTCTTACCTGGAAAGCAAACATATTATATGTCTACTATGTGTACAACTTTGCAAAGGTGACCAAGGCATGTTTCCTGGTAGTACAGCATACAAGCTTTATTATTACCTTCAGCAGCTGTGTTTCGAGAACCTGTTACACAATCCACCAACAGTGAATTACTGTTTAGTTTTCTATTCACTTTTACTGTTTGTTCAGTGCAAATATAATAAACCAAAGTCACCTTCAGTTTAAATACTGAACAATACTCCCCCCCCCCCCCACAGGGTGTAAGCACCTCACTGACAACCATCATATCTCAGAGCTTTATACAACATTTAAGACAGTCTCTTTAAAGACACTTTAAAGAACTTTACCACATCACAGTGTATTCATTATTTTGGAAAGACACTTGTGTACAACGTAAATCTGACTCATTCTTGTAGCATTCCCCGATTTACAGATACTGATCAATCCTCTTATCAGAAAAAATACTATAAATTATGAGTTGTAAATGTTTAATGCAAAGTTCAAGGGAACAATGAAATTGGCAGTTTCCAGGAATAGGGCACAAGGTTTTATAAATTAAGTGACCTTCACTCCTGCTCAAACTGGAACTGACTACCAGGAAATATCAGGAAAACAAACACTTTCTAGGAACACTTTACTTCTTATAGGGGCGAGGTCCAAGAGCAAATAAAATAACAAGAAGTACAACTTGAATGAGGACATGAAACGTTAACCCTTCATGTCAAACTATGTGTATAAATGAAGCTTTACCTGTTGTAAATGCATTTACAACAAGTATTGGTACAATTTCTGATGGATTCAAGCTGGGATTTAAAGTAGAGCCTGACCGATTCACCTGCCAGCATATCCAGTGACTATCGGTATCGGCTATTCTTATCCTAGATATGGGCCAATATTAGTAGATTTATTCACTAGTCAAATAGCATGTCTTTTGATTATCGTTGTATTACACGTATACTTCTTCACCAGTAGAGGGCGCTCTATGGATTAAAACAAGCATTATCACTCTCAAGTGGTGATGCGCATTCATGCCAGTTACTTTCCAGTTGAGTGAACATCTTGTCTATGTTATACTATATTTTTTCCACAAGTGTTTGATAACTGCATTTGAGGCATCAATGCAAGACATGTGTCTTCATGTATCTCTACAGATAAATATACATAAATCTATGAAAGATATCTGATTTTTTCTCTCCCAAATATCAGAATCTATATCGGCCCCAAAAGTCTGATATCAATCAGACCCCCAATTTAAAGCCTTATTTATATCTTATGCCATAAATTGTAAATCTAGATCTGGGTCGAAAGAAACTAATTTAGAAGTTTCGGAAGTAAACTTGCTTTAAATAGAAGACTGACACAAGTCAGGATATGAACATTAAATCTGGATTTAAGAATAATCCATACTGTATGTTCCGGTAAACCTGTCAGACATAAGCTCCTATATTTTCTGCCTTATGTTAGTACTTCAGACATGGCTCTACAAACAGTGGGATAAAACATAAATACAGCAATATTTCTAACACTGGTGCAAAATATCAATATTTTTATTTAAATGAAAATTGACAATCTTATACATATAGTACATAACAATATCCTCCTTCCAGTGACTCTTATAGGATAAGGTAAACAGAAGTGAAAAGACAGCGAACAAAAAAAGGGAAAAAGGAGAGAGCAGGACTTTGTTTGACAATCAAGAACAGCAGTTAAAAGATGAAACGAACTAAGAAGTAAAACTGACAATAAATTGCAGTGAATAGAGACATGAATCCTGTATTTATCTTTTAAATAGCATTTTATAGTTTTAAATGATTGCTGTGTGGTGATGTAATTGTGTGTCACATATTGTGTATGGTATTGTGTGTACCTTGAAGTCTCTACATATAGGAAATATCGTTAACTTTTCCGGCAGGGCTCAAGAAACATTAGAACTGAAGTACAACAATGTGACAAAACCTTGTAAGGAGAAACAATATTCTGGGACAAACATTAAACAAGGTTGTCAAGGCAACTTCCGCTTGACTGCATCAAAAAGCGTCCAGCATTTCTAACTCGGGACTCTGAACCACAATCCTAACAAACACTACTTTTTTTACTTTGCACTTTCCTGTATGAATGCTCTTCCTCTGTTGTCTTGGTTAACCTACCTCCCTTGCCCTCCTGTACTTTTAAATCACAGACGCACTGGAAAGGCTCTTTGACCTGTAGGCTTATTTAAAACAGGATAGTAAGATAAGGGAAACCTTTATTTATAGACAGTAACAGTACAGCTCAATATGGCTCCTGTTTCCAAAGCCATTTTCCTTCGCAATAAAAACATTGGATTTAGAGAGAGGCTATTTGTTGCTATTGGACGACAAGAGGGGACTCCGGAGGTAAGACGTAAGAGAGATGCTACGGAAATCCAAGATGGCAGACATTGCGGCAGATTCCAGCACTACAAGGACAGTTTATGCCTTCATATGCCACCTATGATTGGACCTACAGTAGTCACATTATCAACATGTGGGATGTAAAAAAGCCACCAATGAGCAGGAAAGAGCATTAAGTATTAAGAAATGAAACATTAAAAAAGAAAAAGAATACTTACTTTATGTGTTTGGTTTGTTGTTGTATTACAATTTGTAATTTTACAAGTATTTGTATAAATGTATGGGCATATTGCTTTGTTGTGTTAATTTAATGAATTCCTGATTCCTAAATAAAAATGTTGATTCCTGTCTTTTGTATGAACTCTAAATCTGGAAGCTGGTAAGTAATCCTGAAAAGGTAAGCACTGAAAAAAGCTGTCATGTGATAAGGACTAGAGGTCATAGACCGTGTACATCACTATGTGTAGTATATAAAAGAGCGTCAGGTGTAATCAGGAAAGGTGCAACAAAAGTCCAAAACCAGCTTTACCTTTCTGATCCCAGAAACAGATCCAGCTGATATGCCTCTTTTAAAATTGTAACTTATAGATATGCTTACATTATTATTATTAATAAGCAAGCATGGCAACCCATGAGCACTGATTTTTTTTTTTTTAACATTTAATAAGCTGTGAGACCTAATATTTAAAGTTAAAGTTAGCATGCACTTATTTTATAAAGTCCTGGTGCAAGACTAAAAGTGGCAAGAGTCAATAAGCTGCAAGCACCTGAAATTGTAATCTGGTATGAGGTTGATCAGCTTGGCGCTATAAATGCGTACAGGGCCTCTCACCTTACTGTAACCCAAGCATCTAGAACAGGAGCAGATCGTGAACAGAGAAATCCCATTACACTGGTGACACCCAGCAGCATCATCCTCCTACGCTATGGGAATTAACTGTTGTGATCAGTCAGCTGCTAATCTATTGCCCTAACTTATTTATTTATTTATTTATTTTTTAAAGCTACTTTAACAAGATTAAGGTGTCATTTGAGGTGGCATTGCTTCGCTATGAGCAAACTCAGTTCAACTCAGATCAAGATACACATTTTTGAAGAAATACAAAAAAAACCCTGATTGGTGTGATCTGTAAACGCTCCATAAATATTTTCATCACAGAACTTATCATATCAGGCTTGAAGTTATGGTTCTAATGATTATCATTTCACAAGACTTTTTCTTCTTAATTGAGAATGTAAGACAGTGCTATCAGAGAGTAAATGGTAAAATGCTCATCAGAAACACAACTCACAGTGGGGATGACAAAGTGCTGTTTTAATAAAAAAGTCTATACACCAAAGCTTTTTCATTCACAAGAATAATACAGGACACGAAGAGGAGTAAATGCTCACATCTAAGAGGCTAATACTTAAAATAATAAGTATTTTTGACAATTCTGCTTGAAAACCGGTGATCACTTCTCTTCTCATTGACTAATTGATAAACAAACCAGCTCAATAGATGAAACCTTTCTGTGGATTCAACAACAATGAACAGGTTTGCTCTTCAGTCATGGTACTTCACAAATGTATTTGGAGACCTAAACAAGATGCATTCAAGTGCCGTTATTGGCAAAATTGTTCCAAACCATCTATGAGCGACACAAGGAGCGCACTGCGCAGTAAACTCTGAATCCAAGCGGGTACTGCTGACTGCTAAGAGATAAACGTGGCTCTTACCAGCTCTTCATAGAAGTTTGCAGTCTCTTCCTCGGTTTATGAATCGTGTTAAGTCCGATAACAGCTCCCAGCAGCGAAGTCAGCGTGTTTATCTTATTTACAGGGGTGGCATGAGACAAGGGCACACGCATCAAAGCCCTACCCGAACAGCTCAGCCGTCCTGACTGTCAAAACCTCTGCGATGTTAAGGGGGCGGGGCGGAGTGGACGGAAGCCACGCCCTCTGCATGAGGTTATCAGTAATGCAACAAAGTGCAGGTGGATTTACTTAATGCATGGCCAGTTTATTTTGTGGTAGGCTGCTTAAGTTACTTTCATTACCATCCTCTCTCTCTCTCTCTCTCTCTCTCTCTCTCTCTCTCTCTCTCTCTCACTTTCTGACCGAGGGACTGCAGATGTAAACTAGTTCCAAGATAACTCTGGTGCTATAGCTCTAATGGCAACATTTAATATTGTACATGAAGTCAATCTCTCTCTCTCTCTCTCTCTCTCTCTCTCTCTCTCTCTCTCTCTCTCTCTCTCTCTCTCTCTCTCTCTCTCTCTGATGTAGTCTCTCTAGTTAGCACAAACCTTAAAATCATATAATCGATTAGCAAAGAGGAAAACAGCGAATCCTTAGATACAGGAACATCACAACAAGTTTCAAATCCTCCCACATGTTTTGATAAATCAGTGTATGCATCTATACTTCAAACCTGTCCTGAACTTTCTAGTTGAACAAATATTGTAAAACACATTGTTATGATTGGAGCAGAGTGACTTGCGAAAGCAAAGCGTTTCCTCTTTCTGGGAACTATAAACATAGTAAGCCAAGGTATCCCATATGTGACATCTCTTCCCTGCTCTCCTTTCCTTAACTTTCCAGCTTCCCTTCACTTAGACTGTTTGATATTGATATGCATGCATATGAGAAAGAGATTTCCCTTCAGATACACAGAGGGATACACAGAGATTTCAGCATACAATCACATAAGAAGAAATCATTTGTGGACATTCTTTCTTTACTACTGCTGGGGATACACAGAAGCAGATTTCTTTAGTATCCTATTTTTGTACCCTCAGCTGAACCTCCTCTGCACTCATTATTTTTGACTCTATGGGAAATCAAATCTGCCAATGATACCAGGGAAACAAAAACTCTCATGCAAAGTAGTGATTTAATCATGCTATGTGTGCTTGCGGGTGTCAAAATGTGAAATTGTCTTTTGCTTGTACGGAGCAAGGAACCTCTCTGTCAACCCCTCATTTTCAGATAAACAGCACAATACTGATTTCTCAAAAACATTTTTATTATTTATAACAAGAAGAGACCTTTATTCTAAAAAGATAGACATTTAACCCCTTCAAAAAACAAAATAAAATTCCATCCATACAAAAATAACAATTAAATAAATACTAATAATTAAATTGGGGGTTACCTTGTGCAGCTGCAC
This sequence comes from Symphodus melops, assembly GCF_947650265.1. Classification (NCBI taxonomy): domain Eukaryota; kingdom Metazoa; phylum Chordata; class Actinopteri; order Labriformes; family Labridae; genus Symphodus; species Symphodus melops. The sequence goes on along the minus strand of NC_136706.1, from coordinate 5,320,110 downwards.
ATCAACAACTGTGGTTTTGAACAAAAGTGTATACTAAATGAATTGTATGCTCAGCAGTATCTTGACCTGAATAGGCCTACATATGAAATAAACATAGACCAATTCAATATTAAGTGAGTGATACTCTTGCATCAAGACAAGCAGGAAAATGTCTGCCCCCCCCCCCCCCCCCCCCCTCTTTCAGCTCTACTTAGAAGCAATAATGTTACATAACATGGCCATCTGCTCTTCACAATGATTTGAACGTCCCATTATGTGACATGATGAATGTCAGGGAACATTCAAACACAATGCAGACAGAAACAGAAACATTAAATAACGCTCAGATTTATTGCCCCCGTTTATTACAGTGGTTGTCCCTGTCAGGCTTAAATGCTTTCGGGACAGAAGCGCATAAATTGATATTTTTATGACCGCATGCATGCCTGCACGAGTCTGCTGCTGTTGCTGGCTCTGTTGAAATAAAGATGGTGAGCCTACAGATAGAGGTAAAGGGCTGATCCCACCTCTACCCATAGAAACTGTAACGTGTCAATTTGTGTCCATGTGACAGTTGATCTCACAGCCACTAAACATCTGGATTCAGTAGGCAACAGAGAGTAGTTGAATCAATCATGGCCATACAGCGACACCAAGTGGCGGGTCTTTGAAGTGGATTTGAAATGTAAATATAACAGGCATGTGTAAGTCTCTCGATTCATATCGCTGTTCAATAGCCTAACTACAGTTGAATAGCGTAACACCATGGCTGATTACATAACAATCATGAGAAAGAAAGAAAGAAAGAAAGAAAGAAAGAAAGAAAGAAAGAAAGAAAGAAAGAAAGAAAGAAAGATTAAAAAGTTTTCTTGTTGCTTTTCTAAAAATAAAAGTGCAGTTGCCACTAGCCGGCAGTATAGGACAAGTGTTGCTCATTATTACCTTCACTCGTTTCTCAAATGAAAATGAGTTTCAAATGATAAAGCCGTACAAATGTGAGTTATGTTGTCATTACTGCCAAATCATAACAAAGACAACTTGTTTTTAAGGATCGAAAAACACATTTGCACAAAAACGATAATCTCTGTGAACACAGCCCACATGTTCATAACCACATCATTAAAAAATCAAAGCTAAAGCCCCTATTGGACAATGACAATACCTTACAAAAAAAAATACAAAACTATGTGATCATAATTTTTATCAAATTGAACTATTATTTCTAAGTGATTAAAACAACGATCTAAACCTTTCAAGAGTGCTCCACCAAGTCAAACGACAACTCTTAAATTGATCTGTCTACAGCTCCTCAGTTTTCTTATGGACTACATATGTCTCTATGCCTATAAATGTACAAATGTGTTAAGTAATCAATTAACCTGAGATTTTTGGCTAATTTCAACCCATTGTTGTTTTTATAAACGAGGGCTAAACATATCTATATATAAGGCAATTTCCCATGGGACACCTTTTACTTGTGGATTCAACGACCTAAATCCGTGATACGGATCAGTAGGTCTAATCTGTTTTTTTGGGGTTTTTTTTTTTGGGGGGGGGGGGGGTAGCCTGTGATTGGTTGTGTTAGAAAGAGACCCGCCCCCTACGTGAACGCGCTCAGACCTGTGTATGGGAACGACCGGAGCCACATACCACCCTCACAAGGCGTGTAAGGTGTAAAGTGTGACATAGCATTAATTTCAAATTTATTTTATTTTATTTTAAAACGTAGTTGCTTTACGAGACATAAAATCCCTCACACACTGAAAAGAGGGGGGAAAATAACACTAACAAGACGACACGCCCTATCACCACGCCCTCCGCTTATCTAATTGGCTGTTGAGAAGCTTTGAGAACAACACGTCGTAGTTGATTGGCTGATATCAACGGCAATCACGTCTAATCGGCACACGATTGGCCGAGCTGTCAGGAGGAAGTTAAGTGTCAAAACGTTTCAGCGATAAGCTCGGAGTTGACAAAAAAGCGACCTGTCTCAGTCGAAACATTTTAGGCATAGTTTATTTTTTATTCATATATATTGCCAAGGTGTGGACATCGCTGAAGAGGATTACCCTAACAGGCTGCAGACCATACCCCCGTCCTGAGGCAAGGATTTGGTCTCACCGAGGACTCGACCACAGAAAGAGGAAAGTGGGACTTTATTGTTCAAGGCTAGCTAGCTAGCTTTGCCAGACGGCTTGTTTTTGTGTGTACAGCAGGCTATATGGCTGCGACCTACGAGCCAATATATGGACTTTCTGAAGATGAGGTAAGCTTTACTCAAAAAACAAAAAATCAAAAACAGCACCTTAGTATGTTGACGTAGGTGTGAAAATATGCGTCTCGTGTATGTTAGCCGACAGTCAAGCTAACAAGCCCTGCTCACCCACGGCTACATACCATAGTAGTGTTCAGGCAGCTGTCAGTCTCCTGCCTACATGGCCATTAGTTAGGTACTCACCTTCATGTAGAAGACAAAAAACGTGTTATGTTATTCAATATGTTATGTTATTCAAAATGTGTCATCACAGTGTTGTTTTGAAGCCCAGATGTGCAGAAGAGGGAATTATACATGACTAAGGTGGAGGCGTTTTTTTTTCTTCGATCAAACAAGCAAACCACTGTTGACTTGAAATAGAAACTCTTGTCTGCGATGATTGCGTGCCAGTAAACTGAACAAAAAAAGACCCAGTATTGTGGTAAAAGAAGTCCTGATATGATGCTCTCCATGGCTTCACGACAGTCACGAGTCAAATACAATCATTATTTCAACGAGCAGCTGGTATATCAGACATCGTACCTGTCAGACATCATCAATACAGACAGATGTAGTACGGCTGGGTACTTTTCTTTATCTTCAACTTAGCCTAATCTATATAAAAAATCGAAACAAAAACTTGAATCTCCCTCGGGATCAAATCTATCGATCTATCCTATGTTCCTTTTCTAGATATATTGAACATTTAACTGGTCACAGGAAACTTTAAAATGTGATTCCTGTTATTTGGGGTAAACATTCACAGTATTAAAGCAGATCACACAAGTTAGCAGGTCCACATTCTTATGGACTCTCACTTCCTGTTACCATGAGGTAAACCTTTAGTAATGCTAAACCCTCTTAACGAAAAGCCATGGCCTAAAGGTAACAGCTGGTTGTCCTGAACTTCAACTCCAACATCAGCTCCCTTCCTAAAAAAGGGAAGGGAGCTGATGTTCATTCTCGAACACTTGTTGAATACACACCTGTGACAGAAAATGTTATTCAATATCATCATGTACTCCTCAGTCTGAAGAAGTGTTCAGAACCCTTTTCTATTTTTATTCAACTTAAGTAAGCGCATGAAGCCAGCTTAAACAAAAAGAGAACTAGCCTGCGAAACAGCAATATTACCGATATATCGCCTTGCTTACAATGTTGTAATGTCATAATATATCAAATGTGCTCCCTCTGTTTGTGAATTGTAGAGTATTGTGGGATGCTTGCCCTAATTATAAAACACAGGGATAGTCAAAGTAAGACTGAGGAGATTCAGTTTTTTTTTTAATGTGTTATCTCAGTAAAACTTACGACACATCATCTGGTTCGAAACAAGCCTCAACCAGGACTGAGAGTGTTTCAGATAAAAGTCCATTCATATCTACATCAGTGTTATTGACTTTGTGCAGCCAGAACCTTGAAATATCTGAATGCTTTGAGATCGCTCTCGCTCGTGTTTGATTCGCTGTTTTGATCCATTGTCTCTGTCTCTCCTGCAGAATGAAACGAGAGTGCTGCGGGTTAAGGTCATTGCAGGAATTGATTTGGCAAAGAAAGACATCATTGGAGCCAGGTGAGCATCACGAGAGAACCAATCCAACATGCTTTTGATGCTTTTTATTAGCGACACCGTTCGGTCTCTATTTATCGCTCTGCCTCTCTAAATATCGTCATCGTCAGATAGATGTGAAGGCGTGGACGGCGGTACCTGTTTCTGCTCTCATGTCAAAAATGTGTCTTCACTTTCACAACTGTTTTATAACAAACAGCATTTAAAGCAATGAACTAAAAACAACAGTAAAGACTTGAGGGTTATTTACATGAGAAAAGCCAAACATAAGCCAGAGTACACAACCTGTAGACATGTCTTTGCATATTGCACTCTACTCTCACACTGTTACGCGCTCTTTGTTTTTCTTCTTTTCTTTCAACCTCATCTAGTACAGTGTTAATCACTTTTTACTGCATTCCTTTCACTTACGGAGACCTTGAACTGTGTGTGTTAATTAATGATTACAAACCTGCCTCTCCTGCCCTGCTCGTGACCCACCTCAATTACCTTTCTTCCAGATAAAAGTGAGGTGACCAAAAACTATACTTACCAGAACTTTCTCACTTGTTAGAAGACACAGTTGTGAAACATTAACTTTTGAGTCAAAGTATGGTGGTTATCAAGGGGCCTTTCTCTTACACTGTCTGCCTTTCCTTCCCATGTGTAATCCTGTGATGAAGTCTAACCCACTTTTAAAAACTAACTTCTGTGATGTTGCATAATACACCTCTGTGGGTATCATGGCTACGTTTAGTTTTATGCATGGCTACACACTGCAGCTTCGGTCTTCTGAATTTTGATTACATACCTCTCTGCCTGTACCTGCAGTGCTAGAAAACAGTGATCAATTAATAATACACTATATGACCATCAGTCACTGCTGAATCCTTGTCACTCTGCACCACATGGAAACATCCTTTTGGATTGTGTCCTTCTTAATCTAGACCAAACCAATAATGCTGTCATCCTAACTCAAGGATGCGTTCATTGCCTGTTAACCATCATTCTGCAGCAGGGGTTTTTTTACCTTCAGGAAGCCGTGAGCTGACGTCGTCTTCAAAGTCACATTTAAAACACTTTTAATGTCACACTGCTTGACTTTCATTGGAATGGCTTCGAGACATGTGACATAAACACTGGCTTAGCTTGTACTGCTTATTGTTTGAGAAACGTTTGACGTGTAACTGTTTTATTCAGTGTAGCTCTGACTTAAATGACAGTCTCCACTCGCATTTCACTGATGTTATTCTTCTAAAACAGTACTTAGCTGCGGCAGCATTAAACATGCTTGCTGTAGTGTGTAGGCTACTATTTCAAACCGTGTAGAACAATTGATTCGACATGGCAACAACTTGTTGATTGACTGCAGTGTTGGATAGATGCAGTCTCTCGCTCATGCACCAACACCATCCATGTTTCAGATAGAGAGAGAGAGAGATATCTTTATTGTCATTGTACAAGTGCAACGAAATGCTGTTAGAGCAATCCAGTGCAACAGATGCCATGTCAAAGTATCAAAGATAATATAAAAGAAAATGTACAAATATACAAACGCTATAACCAGATTTACAAATGAGAGTGTCAGAGTATGACTATGGGTCATTAATGCAGTCTAAGTAGTAGGTAGTATCAATAGTGATGGTAAGAATTGAATATTCATTTATTATTCGGTGTCTATAGTTATTTGTCTGTATCGTCCAACACAAGAAAATTCTTGTAAGGCTGAATGGATCGTCGACTGAAAGAAGTCTTTACAATGTAAATACATACAGCGCTAATGCCATTCCATGAATTACTTTAAACATTTCCTCCCAAAGTTCAGTTTGTAACTCTTGATGCTCACCTGTAACTTCTGCTGGTTAACACAAAGGTCCAAGATTATCTTACATTTCCTTTCTCATACAGTACGCACTTGCTGCTTGGAAGTCTCAGGAGGCAAGAGATGATGGAGATGGAGCAGACATCAAAGATGGCAAATGAAGCAACTTGAGTCTTTTTTTTTTTTTCGCCTTCAAATCAATGCTATTTGTAATTGGACGTACTCGTGGTATCGAAGAACGTGAAAGTTCTCCTCGGGGAGCTTGCAGAGAAAAAAATAAATAGCCCGGCCAATAGCGATCACATGCAGCACTTCCTGAAAACAGTTCAGTGCATGCAGATCATAGATGAGGAAACATCCATCTGGAACAAGGCTTTCGTCAAGCAGTTAGCCTCGTCCACATGAAAACACTGCTCTTACTGTTGCGTATAGTTATGCATTGTGTCTTTGGGATGAGAAAGCCGACATTGTCAGAGAAGGAGTCTGGCATGTTAAGCGCAGTGTGAATGCTCCTCACATGCCAGAGAGCATGTGTTAGCATCCTGATGTCCTGCTGGCAGGAGAGCTCAGTCTGGCTCGGGAGAAATCTGAACTGTAAATGAAGAAACACTGGGTGAGGCCTGGATGTGCCAGAGGAGGAGACGGTGCTGACTTGGCAGTCTGTCACTTCAGAAGATGCTCAAACAATGCTGGCTAGTTCCCCTCTCGTTTTTGCTCCAAACATCTTCCTGTTGCTGTTTTATCACTTGTACAGCTACTTTGTTCTATTGTTATCTGCTTTTACTTCAGATTACATAACACGCCCCATTTTTTTTTTTTTAAATTTTTTTTGGGGGGGGGGGGGGGGGGGGCTGTTGACAATAACTCAAAGAACAACTGGATGAAGTTGTGACTTGGGGAACTAGCAGCTCATGCTAGCTTTCAACTCCCTTCGCTGACCCGAAGTAGCAGCTGCCTTCCTCTGCAGGATTTGTGTTGTAGGAAGGAAGGAGACCAGAAGGAGTCTCAGTGCAGGCTCTGTACAGTCGACCCATTGTTTTTGTTTAGTCACAGCACATCACAGAACCACAAAAACGCACAATTACAAGCTGTGGGGTTCCCAGAGACCTTAATCAGCAATCAAGTAACAGCATATTTTTCTTTGGGTTTGTCTGCAGCTCATTTTCAAAATATTTCCTCTTCCCCTTGACTATTCCTCCGCTGCTTCCTGTAAAGCCAATGTGAGGCTACGCTCCAGCTGGCAGGCCAAATCTTATTTGGCAATATTCATACTGGAATTAGATTGCTTCTGACATCAATTCTTGATGCCAAAAAAAAAAAAGAAAAAAATCACATCGATGATGATTATGACAAATTAGATTTAACATACATTTATAGATGTTTAAAATGTGAATCGAATTGAATTTCTAACCTTGAGTGATAAGGCAAGCCACTGCAATCAAAATGTCATTTGCATAACAGGAAATGCAACGCATAACGCCGATGTCTCAGCTCGAGCGAGACAGATTTTTAACTTCCCTATTGTCTTTTACGCAGATTGAAAACTCTGGACCAGTGCTCCTGGCTGATTTACTTCCACATCACACCATCTGCTACACTGTGTGTTTGTGTGAACACCCTGAGTGAAGTTATTTCAGGTCACACTGTAGCTTGACAGGAAACATTGACTTCTCTTGAGTAGATGATTGATTCGTCTGTTGACAGAAAATAGATCAACAACTGTCAAGATAATTGCTCAATCATTTATGTCAAGCACAAAAGCCTTTTATTGGTATTTTATTCACAAATGGCAGAACATTTACTATTAAAGGACAAGAAGAGACATGAGGATTCTTTCTTGAGGATTTCTTGGATATTTTGATAAGTTAATGTAAAATGCTGCCCAAAAAAAAGCAGCTGATTTTGGTAGACAGGTTTGTGATTAAAGTGTGTGCACAGTCAGCGCGCACACACACACAGTCTTGTGAGAATATCCTCCACAAAGGAAGATTCTGTAAAGCCTATCATCAGATAGTGTGCCTCGTGCTGCCTGTAGGGACTGAGTTCAGGAGAGTAATCGGTCTGTGTGGTGAATAGCAACCTGCCAAGGGATTTCTACCTTGTCAGCACCTTCAAATAAATCCACTGGATGTTTTCAAATAGCACAGTCACCTTGCTTACTGTTTGCACTGGTATCATGAAAATGTTTTGCAGAGTCTATTTTTAGCACTATGCTTTGTCAATAAGACATTATCTCATAATGCTGAAATGTAAGCAGGTTTTTTTTTTTTTCCTCCTGGGTTGTTTGTGGACGCCTCAGGTTTCAGGTCTGGGAACAGTAGGTGTAGCCGAGCAGTACGGCCACCTGCACCTGTGTTGGACTTGGAATAGAATTAACTACATTTAGTCTTTGCAAAAACTGCACGTTTTCTCTTAAAGACCAAAAAGTATGTCTAAGTTTCAACAACTGCCTAAACAACAAGCTACATTATGCTCTTTTGAAGTTAGATATTTTGTGATTCAAGCTGCAGTTTTTGTATTTCGGCGTATTTCCTGATTGGTCAAGAAATTCACCTTTTATTGTTATCACCATGTAAAAAACAAACAAACCATAATGTGTATATTTCTACTGTCATACGCTGTTTGCCAGATAAGAACTGTGAAAGGCTCCAAATAATTCTTTTGCCATTAAATGTTTTCTTTTTTTGTGCTTCTGCAGCGACCCCTACGTCAAACTGTCCCTCTATGTTGCGGATGAAAACAGAGAGCTTGCCTTAGTTCAAACAAAAACTATTAAAAAGGTAGGTCGTAAGGTAAGAAGTGACACCGTTATATTCATCTCAAGCATACTATTCTTTCACCTTTTGACTTTGAGACCCAGTGAACATCATTGTTTGTCTCCCACAGAAGACTAGCCAATCCTGCCACAGTAATCTCCTCCCACACCTGCCCCCCATTAAAACCACTAAGCCTTTTAAAGGAGGCTTTGTCCACTTTCCTTTTTATGCCACATGTATGAGATCACCGAATCTTCCCCTGACAGTGACACCCCCCAACAAAAGCAGAATGCTTCCCACAAATCAAGGAAACCTCAAGAAGTCTCCAGAAGGTGGTGCGTCCTTTCTTGCTCTGTAGAGTGTGGAGGGATCCACTATGCGAGCTTTTTACCCCAGTGGTTTATTTGAGGGAGCAAACCTATTCACAGCAGGGGGAGCTATTACTTTCTATAATATAATAACACCATTCAGAGAAGATCTTTATGTGAAAGTGGACTTTGATTTTTTTTAAATGTCCATATTCATTGTGATAATTTTAGTGGAGTCTTTATTCAATTACAATGCAGAAAATCAAATTGATATGATTCTGCAATAAGCTCTCATTATCCACTTTGCTGCCATGGCTGTCATAAAGAGGCTGAATCTGGAAGCAGATTTTTTTCTTCTTCTCTTTTTTTTTTTTTTAATTTCCAGCCAAGCCTCTGCTGGAGTCGGGCAGCGCAGGCCTCCATGCAGGCAGGCATATGCTGCCAGTGGCCACGGTTGCCTTATTGGATATAAATAGCTGACGACGCACGGCTATGTGGAGCAGCCGAGAAGGAAGCGTCACTGCTCTGCACTTCTATGGGCTCTATGTGTCTTAAAGTGGGACGCCTTTGAAGGCGTCTTTGTTGTGAAAGCTAAGAGACCTGCTTGAGGCAAGAAAAAGCTTTAAAAAAATAAAATGGTGAATATGGCTGAGGATGTTGCACAGTATCTTGACATAACCCAATAATGCCTGCAATACCAGACCCAATCCTGGATACTTTAATTATTTAATCAATAACAACTTGTTTGATTTGAGGGTTTAATTAGCTGCAGTTGAAAGGTCAGTGAGTTCATTCGTACTTCTTGTCCATCAGCAGTTTTTCTATAACAGAGATGTGAATTTATCGCTGCCGTAAAATGCTGCAAAGTATTTATTAATCAGGGTTACTTGTGAATTTAAGGCTTCATTGACATTCTGGTGTTTAACTCGTTTCAATCACGGAAGGAATTTAAATGTGATGTGCCACATAGCTCTCGGTCCAATAAAATATTGAAGGTGTGAGGCAGGAGCAGAGAGTCCGTTGTGCCGACACGGTGGGCTGATCTGTCGAGAAAGTGGGATACAATCCTCATAATGTCGTTAATCTAGTGGACTAACGCCCATCACTCTGACACGTTAGACATAAAGTTCCACTCACGACGTGAGAGGATCACTCTGACGCACATGAATGTTTCACTTGGGCTCAGGCTAACTTTGATTGCAGTTAATGAAGTTGCTATCTGTGCTTTATAAAAGATTTGATTCTAAACTCTTTTTATGCTTCCTATTTCAGACCCTCAATCCCAAATGGAACGAGGAATTCTACTTCAGAGTGAGTTCAGCTTTTGAGGCATTTTCTATGATTTATTATGTGTCAGATTCCTGTTATACCCAGTATCCCCCACTGTGGCGTTTAGCTCAACCACTGGAGCCTCAAACAGTCCTTATTTGATTTAAGCTTCATCGTGTGTCATTACTCCTCTCGGTTCATTTAAACACAGGATAGAGGTTTTCTTCTTTAGCTGTATTTTCTCTTGTTATTGCCGCAGTTTCAGCTCACAAACATTTTTAATGGAGTGAGACTTCTTTCTTTTGAACAATAAGACTGACATGGTTAGATAGTGTTGGGTCAAACATGCAATCAGGGCAAGAGTATCTGGTATTCATAGCAGTGGTCTGACCCACAAGAATGACAGACCATAGTATTCTATAAGTGAACAATCAGAATTACATGTTCAACCGCGCCGTTTATGTAAAAGAATCAAAGTTCAGTCCTGTGTTATAATGATTAACGGCTGATAATTACTGTGCAGAACTCACTGTGCTTTCTTTAGATATCTGTATGTATGCATGTGTAACATACACTGTGCATGCTACAAACAGACCCACTGGATAGTTGCTGAATGATCTCTCCTCCTTTTTTTTTTTTTTTTTTCTTTTTCTTTTTTCTTTTTTTTTTTGCTCACTCAGGTGTGTCCACAGAATCACAGGCTACTCTTCGAGGTGTTTGATGAAAACCGATTGGTAAGATTCACATTCTTTAACCTCCCACCATTTACTCCCTATTGTTTGCTGTCACACACATTTTTTTCTTTTTCTTAAATTGTTTTGAACGCTTTAACAAGCAGCAAAGTTTCCCTCATGTCTATATATACTTTATGCATTTTGTTGCTACTTTAAACACTTATTGTCTTTATAACTTGTCTTTTGATTCCCTTTAGGCGTCACAGGCTTTACAGCAATCATTGATTTAATCGTATAACCTAAATTGTGCTTTCAAAACTTCAGTGCCAATCATCCACAAAATGTTCCCCAACTATTCTGCTCTCATTTCACAACAGGAATCACTTATTCATCAAGCTGAAGTGATATTGTGATCTTACATCTACAGACCCCGTGTCGACACATTAATCTTCTTGTAAACTCTCTGTTATGTTTCTAGATTTCATCTGCAGCCTCACTCGAAGTAAAAGAAATAAATGACATTTTCAGGCTGCTCTGCTTTAAGCCTGTAGTCCACTACCAACCGCTACATTCCTCCTAAGTCACAACTCTCAGATTTCCCTTACACGAGAACACTGGCTTCCTTGACTTGTGAAACGAAGCCTGTTGTAGGCCCTCAGTTGCCATGACAACTGGATTAAGTGTCTGCAAAAAGTCAAGAGTTACAGCAATTAAAAACAGCACAAGTAGGTCCTGATAATAAATGTGCTAATCTTAGAGAGAGAGAGAGAGAGCGGTGGGCTTTCATGAAAAGAGGGATGTAAGATTGCAATGATGTTTCATATACACATGTAACTCTTGGGTCAGTATCTAGAGTTGGATGTTTGATAAAAAGCAGTGTTGGTGTTCTTGGCTGGACAAGGTCTCACTGGTTCAAGGCTGCTGCTTTAGCGCACAAACAACCAACGTGGGAGGTTGGAAGATGTGAAGCTTCTCTTTTTGTAACGACCAGTCTGCACTTTTTTTCCCCCCCGATTAATTTTATGAAGTGTAGCTTGAATGATTAGATGTGCTGATAAAATGAGCACATACATAGAGCTGGTGTGTGTATTCATGATTTGCAAAGAGGGAATTACTGGCAGTTATCCTGCTAGGAAAAGGGCAGCTGTAATTTTCCCCCCGCAGCACAGTGGGAGCTCTGTTGCTGTATAGAAGAGGATGACACAAGACAGCCTCAAGCCCGCTCCTGTCCTTATATGTCGGAGTTGCTTTTCTGTCTATCTGTAGATGCATGCCGAAGCAGCTCTTCAATCTCTGGGCAAGATTTCTATAAAGGGATGGGTACGAGTTCTCAAGTACTCGAGTACTCTTTGATGATGTTATCATTCCAATATGGTTAAGTACGGACAAAAAAAACAATAACGGGGAAGTGTTGGGGGGAAAAAACATCTGTATTGGAGCTGGCCATTAACTAAATTTGTATTTGGTAAATAAACCTTGGTATAGCTATCAGCCCAGATTCCAACTTCTGCTTGGGCCCAAAAATGTACTACTATAGATGTAACTGTCAGAAAACCCAGAGTGTAAAAAAAGACATTGAAAAGAGTACGCTACAATACACCAGTGTAGTGCTCTGTGTGAATCAGGCATGTTATGTCATTTTGCAAACTGGGCTCGCTGCCATTTGACCACACATTGGCATTTTGTTTCTTGTATCCAGAACATCCTCCATAACATTACACAGTACACATTTATTGACTGCTTACCACTGTAAGCAGTGAGTCATCACAAAGTGAAATAGCCTGCCAAGCCTCTGCTTCTTCATGTTCTAGTCTTTTATCCATTTGGATGTTTCTCCAGTCAATATTGCACGTCTCCTTGATGCCCTCTTGTCAACAATGGAGCACCTTCATTTCTCGTTTTTTTTTTTTTTTTTTTTTTTTTTTTTTTTTTCGTCTTTTCATCTCCACTGTGGTGCACCACCAGTTGCTTGGCTGTCCGCCTGCTTTTTGACACAAATAAGGTGACACACTGAAGGCAGAAGCATAGGTCAAATCAGTCATGGGAGTTGGAACACATTTTTGGGTGACAAAGTGCACTCACACCAGGCTCAGTCGCTGTGTTCTGTGCTGAAGCACGATTGTTTTTCCTCCGCCTGCTGTCCTGCACTCACGCAGCTCCAGGCCCATCTGGGCCTTAACACGTTTGCCTCTGTACACGCGTCATCATTCATCACAAACGTGTTGGACTGCTGTGCTCCAGGACTTTCTTCTCCAAGTGAGGAAATAGAATATTTGCAGTTTGCATTATCAGATTAGAAGTTTTGATCGCTTCCAGAACCAGATCATCACTAAAGTGTGTGTGATGCAAGAGAGACGTTTAAAACAAAAACAATGCTCAGTTATCATTTTGGTATTTTGCGTGGTTTGAATGATTGATGACGTCATTAACTCAGTGACATGACAGAAAACACTCCACCTTAAATGTTTGGCTTTAGACTGTTGGGATTTTTCTCTAACAAGAAAAGCAACCCAGAGAACATGACTGCAACTTTACCGACTTTGTGGCAATTTTCCAGTCATTTTGGTTGACTGTTAACATTTCTAGATTTCTTGGTTATGCAGAACGGGGGTTCGATTATATTTCTTGTCCACACTGTGTTCCTGTGCTGCTTGTGCATGAGTTCACCTCTTCCAGCCGTGCCGGGGCCTGTGTGTACTGTAGACTTTGAGTCAGTCACGCCTGAGCTTAAAGAAGCTTAACATTTTCAATGAAGATATGCTTGTGTTTTTGTGTTGTTCACTCCTTTCTGGCAGTGTTATACCGTGTACAATATGCTGTGAAAATGCATCCTTCTCCTTTGTCTTGAACTGTAGCCAAATATTACAGTACAAGTGCGTAAGCATCATCATTTCTTTGGCTTCATTCAGCCTCGCAGACTAAGATCTCAGCTGAGTCGTAGCTCCGACTGTTTTTGGACATATACAGAGTGGCCTATAAAACCAGCAGACAGATAAGTGTTTGGCTGTCTGTTGGAGACAGCACAGTCTATTCCGTGTGGAGAAAAAAAATCTTGGCTATCCTTCCCCAGAGAGGGCCATGCTCTTCACCCTATCAAAGCTGCAATCGGTCAGATATATATTTTTTTGCGCTTCACTATGCTCTCTTCTTGGTCTATTTTTAGAACAACTGTTTTTATTCAGCTTTTTATGTCTCTAAAGTACAAGAAGAACCTAGGCTGAATTTGTCTTCCAGATTTGTGACTTTTAGTCTGTCAGTCGTCTATTCTTGTTTTGACTACCATTAAATGAGTTTGAGATGGAGGCGGATTTGATTTTGAGTGTTTTCACACAACAGATTGAGGGACCTGTTTCTTTTATAAATGTTCTCTCTTATTCTTCCCTTTTCTTCTCTTGTGAGTTTCTCAGCAACCACAGAGCTGTGGACGTTGTGGTCACAATCAATCTAGGGTATTATTTTAGGATCAAGTGATTTGTGGAATTTATTTTTACAAAAGGCAATCAATAAATCAAAGGCTCTAAAAATACAAGGGACTTTACCAATTCAAGGCAAGGAACCTTAGAATGTGCCTCAAGTAATATCTAGACAGCTTCTTGTACAACAATGGCAGTTCAAGGTAGTTTCATGTGTTAGGTATATATGGTACATATGCAAGGTAGTGATGTCCAGTGCTCTTACAGTATGTGGACTTGTCTTGCGATGCAGAACATGGCTCAGTATAAGCAGTGATGTTCTGATAAAGAGAGATAATTCTTTTCCAGTAACTTTACTCAGATGCTTTGTAAATAGTATTGAACTGTTCGTTTTGCATGGTGTATTGACATAATTTGTGTTATAAATTGGCGCTACAAAAACAAATGTTGAGATCACAGTTTAAGGTAAAACGATCAAACTGGAAGGACATCAATCAGAGGTGTTAAGGAGGCGGACTGGTTGGACATTGGTAAGTAGTACAGTGTGTGTTTTGGGGGGCAGTTAGCACTTGAGGGCAGCATGGTGTTGCAATTGGAGGTGGGGTGGCCATCTATAGTCACATGACTTACAAGCCACCCACTGTCACCTCGGAAACCAGGAGCGCCAGCAGCTCTTATCCTATCATGTAAGGAATGCTGGCCGTCACTAGGCTCAGTCTATTTCTGCTGTCTGTCGCTAGTGCTAAGAGTCTGGCATACAGGGACCTGTCTCTACTTTTTTTTATTTTATTTTTTTTATTCTTTCCCCCTCAGTCTTTCTCACTGTAGCCTCCACTCTGAGCGAGTAGTGAAAAGTTGTCAGCCCTTTTTCAGCAGCAGTGGAGATTTTGTGGTTTGACTTCTTTCCTCCATACAGTTTACTGAGGGAAGGAAAGTTGTGGACCAGACTGAGAGAAGGTGGGAGGGGGAAAGTGGAAGAAAAAAAAAAAAGGGGGTGGGTGGGGGGGAATCAGTCATCCAGCCAGCCAAAGGAGAGAAGTGGGCGACACTAAGAGAGTGAGTCTGGAGCCTGAGGAGAGAACCAAACAGTCAGGCAGAGAGAAAGTGAGAGTGAACAGGAGCTGTAGGACGTGAGGTGAAAATGGCTCAACGTCTGCGTTTGTACTTTGGCTCAGGCCGCAGCAATACAGCGCCTGAGATACTGGAAGGAGACTCAGAGGAGCAGCAGGGAGACAATGATGTGGTCGCAGAGCTTTATGCGCATCCACCTTCGGAACTGAGGCCTTCTCAGGAGCCCGCTGCCCAGCAAATCCAACAAAATCAGTTCTGTTTGCGATCAGAACCTTTACTTAAACGCAGCTCCTCCATGTTCATACCCCAGCTCGCCGCCTACTCTGAGCCAAGGCTAACAAAAAGCTCCTCCATGCACATTTCCCTCCAGCGCTCAAATGGATCAAGTAATGGAGAAACCCGAGGTCCTGCTGATGACGTCCCGCCACCCTGTTATTCTCCTCCAGGACCAGCGCCTGCATATTCCGAAACTCAGCTTCAAGAAGACGTTCCCAGACACCCACCTCCTCCATACTGTGAACCAGATACGCAAAACTCACAAGCTTTTCTGACAGAACCAAACCATCCCAAACGCAGGGTCTTTAGTATTGGTTCCAATGGAACTTTTATGCATGGCAGCAGCCAACCTGGTATCAGTGTCGGGGGAATTTGTATACGAAGGAATTCTCAAGACGGTTCTGACGTTCAGCAATTCAGAATCCTCCCGTATGGTGGTACCAGCTGGTCCGTCCATCAGCCGAGCATGGACCAGTGCTCTGTCGGGAATGGCGGAACACAGAGACTAGTGTTTCAACTCCAGCAAAATCAGAACCACGATGAAGGCAACGACAGGGTGCAGCCTTCTTCCTCCCAGGATGAATGCACAGATCTCGGCGTCACCAGCTCAAGAGGTAGCTGCGTGGTGCGTTTCCCCAGAATTCAGACCGTGGAAGGAAACCAAACAGACGTGGACACACAGAGAATGGAAGCAAGAAACCAATCTAATGGTTGTACTTTCAAAATCAGTCGGGATGTTTCTAGAAGGCAGCCTCATTTCAAGATATATTTTACCCCAGGCGGAGCTGGAGAGCAGGTTGTGAGTCTCGGCAATGATACGACAAGGAATAATCCAAAGGTAAGCAGTATTTTAAAAAGGCAGTGAAATTTCTTGGTGGTTTGGTAAAAGTATCTGAAATGGATTTTACACAAATATTACTATTAAATTTGCTTAATTGTAAGTAACAACAAAGACTTCTTCAACATGTAGTAAAACAGTTGGTAGCTTTTATGAAATGTAGCCAGAAGAAGGGCCATGGCTATAACCAAAAAAAATAAAAAATTAGGGGAAAAATGTTTGATTCCGAAACTATGCAAACAATTTCTGATGTCTTAAATTTGCTAATCAGGCATAGATCTATACGATGCATGTGAAGTCAAAAGCACAAACATGGCTGAGGAGCTAAATCCCACACTGGCTTCTTTCACTTTGCGACCACAGGCATTTGAAATGTTACATACAACGGCCAATTCAGTCAGCCACCAAAGGAAAACAGGAACAGGATGAATGGATCATTTCTCCCTCTGCACTTGTTGCCTTCTGTTCCACAGAAATGTGACACTTCAGTTTGGTAATACCCTCAACTACAGCCAGTGCTCTTTGAGTTGGCTGTTTCTATCTTTAGTCTGTTTTGAGTGTGGTTGTTGATTTTAAGAGCGGGCAGGCAGCATGTCTTCTTTGGCTCTAGGTTGGTATGGATCCATATCCTCGCAGCTGCTCCAACAGTGATGAAGAACTAAGATGTTGTTACGTCCAAAAGGTGGACAAAGAAGGTTAATGACTATCAATATCTGCTTTTCTTAAAATCCTGAAGTGTTATGGTGTTGCTTTCTTCCCTATTCTGGTGCAGCTTCACCATTTTAAACACTGCAAAGTGTATCATGTTACGTAATTCATCATCACAAGCTTCCTCTGCTACTTCAGAGTTGTATCTTTCAACAGCTGTAAATTTTGTACTGCATTTGTCACTCAGTTTTAAGTTCAGATGATAAACTAAAACTTAAGATTGCAGCTGTAAATAAAGGTAAGGTCTTGTTGATATTAGGTCCATATGGGTTGATATTTATCATATAATGACTTTTTGTGACATATCTTTAAAAGTTGACTCCAAGAGTTGACTGTGATTGTCAGAAACTTGAATCTTTTGCCTGCTTCCCACTTTTTGGACTTGTACAACATGAACACTCCTGGTTTTCATTTTCTGTTTTGGCTTGTGACTGCTGCAAATATCATATATCTGTTTGCAACAAAAGGTAAAGGGGTTCTACTGTATGTATGCCAGTTCCCCAATGATTATGTTTTCAGTTCCCCCGTGTGTTTTTGAAGGTTGTAGCAGTCTTTCTGTCTGCTTCTTATCCATTTTTTGTCTCATCTCATGACTACTTGGATTATTCTTGTAACCTTCCTACTTCGGATGTTCTCAGGCAATTTGTTTCAAAGTCTGATGAATACAATCTATAATACATACAGCTGACTGTAAAGTTCAGGAAACACACATGGGATCATACGGGATCATAGCGTCTGTAGGCAAAACATGTCAAATTGGTTTGCTGACTTTGGCTAACATTAGCAGTGCTAGCACCTACAGCCTCAGCTCTTTCTTGCAGGTTAACATCCACATGCCTAGTTATGCTGGTAACGCATCACTATGGGCAATATGCCAGTTCAACCTGTTAAAGCCTTCATACAACCGCTCCACTCTACAAGAGTCCCATCAGTCCACTGTGCTGGTTTACATCTGGGTAGTAGAGCATGATGGCAGTATTGTAATAGACATCAACTGGAGCTACAGCCCAAGCTAGTGACTGCATAGAAACAACATTAAACCGGCATTGCAGGGACGAATAGTAAAAAAAAAAAAAAAAAAAAAGAAGAAGTACTTTAGTTTTATTGACTGGTCATTCTCATGCTTGAAGGGCCAGGAATATGATTGATAGTTTAGTTGGCTAATTGCTCACACCCACTGTACCCACAAACCAGACAGGGAACTACTACTGCACTAATGAATTATGATGAATAAAAATGAAACGAAATGTTCGTCTTAATTTGCAGCAGTTCTTTTATGACTGGGTGCTTGATTTGTTGGCGTTGTACGCAAAGCAATACACGATCCTGCCAGTCGTTTAAAGATTTTCTACTGATAGACATTTGGCTATAATGTGGCAGAATACACAGCGACGCTCTAAGAAAGGCATGTTAAGTGCTAACAAGTTAACAAATGTCTTGTGGAGAAGGAAATGCATTCAGCACGTCAGTCAGACGTCAAGGAAAGACGGTGGATTTGATGAGTAATAAGTCATAAGAAAGGGGGCACCTGTAATTATGTGAAATGTCACCCAAAAAGATTACAGGTTTTTTTTTTTTCTTTCATATTCTTAGATGGGATTAGCTTGCTAACACAGGCTTGTCTCCACTGATGCAACGGCAGCCTTAATTTATTTTTAGTCATATTTCTGACTGCACTTAGGCATATACTGAATGCATTTTAAACACCTCCTCCTTTCCCTTTTTGAGACGGGTGGTTTAGTGTTACCCTCGGGCACTCTGTTTCTCATACAACGAGGAAATCCTCATTTAGACCATAATGACAGGTCTTCCCCAACTGCTTGCCTGGCGTTGTAGTGCCCCTTTTTAAAGCCCTGCATGGGAGACTACGAGTGTGTGTTTTGTACGTGTTCCAGCTCGACTATGTGCAGACAGCTATGCCACAGTGCCATGCCCTCGTTCGGCGCCCCCCAGTTGCCATTCACAAAGAGCTCTTGCAGGCCACTGGGTTTTCTATATTTACCTGAGACAGGATTGTGGGGGGGGGGGGGGTTCTCTCCTTTTATTTTGGTCCAGTAGCATGTGAGAGGGATTCATATTGCTATTGTTGCGAAGGGCTTTTCTCTGTCAGCTCTGATCTCTCAGGGTTGCAT
The DNA here is from genome assembly GCF_947650265.1 of Symphodus melops. Classification (NCBI taxonomy): domain Eukaryota; kingdom Metazoa; phylum Chordata; class Actinopteri; order Labriformes; family Labridae; genus Symphodus; species Symphodus melops. The sequence continues at coordinate 5,301,061 of NC_136706.1, read as the reverse complement.
AGCATTGTAATTCAGTTGTGTCAGCAGCACAGAGACTGTTGAGTAGGTGAGACAACCTTTTCACACTTCACTGGCAGACTGGACATGTTCCAGGTGGCTTTATATTATGAACTCTCAAGGCTGTTACCACTTCTTCCTGTAGATTCATGGCAGTTCAGTACAGCTGTAGTTTAAATTTCTTCTCTCTGTCACTGCACTTCTCCTCTGTCTTAAAGGACTACTCTCCTAAATGAAAAAAAATACTTTTTATAAAAATGAACTGACACGACGATAGTGGTGGAAGATGTGACCTGTGCAAAAGAACACATGCTGTTTACACGCATTATTACACCCCTTTCTCCCTCGCAAACAAGCCTCTTCTTTGAGAAACCAAACTCATTTCTGTGCACGAGACCAGAGAACTTTTGTTTTTTACAAGTCACCGTACATTTAGATCGTAGCATCGTGTAACGGAATCTGTGTCGTTATAAGTTTTGTCTCTCCCCTGCAGAGATGTTTAAAGCTGCTGCTGAAAAAAAAAACACATTTCCTGACATGACTATTTCATAATAAAAATGTCTAGCTTAGACGGGGACTTTTATTGTGAAAGATTTGCTGGAAATATGATGTGTTTAAATGTAAGTTTTAGGGGGGGTCACACATTAGAGAGATCTTTTATAGCACTGTCGGCACTTTCAGTCTTTAAAGCTGCTCTTTTCATCATGATTCACAGCCACAGCCCACTTCTTTAAATCATCTTCCACTTAAGACAAGGGAGTCATCAGTTTAAACACATATTCAGCAGGAAGACCATTTGTAATAGAGATGCAAATCCATTCCAGCACATAGCCTAACGTACAGCCCCAGAAAACATTGACACCTGCTCTGACAGGCGGAGGAGGCGGAGCTTTTTGATCAGTGAACATGTGAGACTGATGTACGTCAGCCTGGTCCCTCCTCCTCCTCTCGGCTGTAAGTAACACAGAGTGTAACCTGGCCCTGAGAGGCAGCTGCAGGCTCAACTGTGACCCTTTGATGACTCTGCAATTATATCCCTCCACACACACACACACACACACACACACACACACACACACACACACACACACACACACACACACACACACACACACACACACACACACACACACACACACACACACACACACACACACACACACACACACACACACACACACACAGAGCTTAAAATGCTTGTTATTGTTGAGGACTGAAGAAAACAGCCATGTGTCTCATGAGTGCATTTGTCCCATGGGACACTGACACTGACTGTTTTAAAGGTCACAAGCTAAATTTCCTCTACAGTTTTAAATGTTCAAGATTGTTGATAAAAAGGAAATCAGGAGTGCCTCGGGGCTCGGTTAAAGTCCAATACTCAACTTTATCTGTGTGTGATTTTACATGTATTTGTGTGTGTGAGAGAGAAGAAGTTTCAACACTGATTCAGTGTCTGACTTGGAGTTTCTTTGTAAACTTTCCAGCTCTATTAAGGTTTTTTTTTCTTCTGATCATCAGAATAAATGTTATACTTTTTTAAAAATTGTTTTTCTTGTCTAACTTGAAACTGCAAAAAATGTTTGATGGGATTTGAAGACTCACTCCAGAACTCAAGTGGTTATTTTGATGCTTTGGAAGAAAAAAAAAAAAAACAGGATAAGAAATATCTCAATAGCATTGTGAAACTGGACCTGACGTAATGTCGATTTGCAACAAGTCAAACAGATTGTATGGATTGCGTCACTTTTTTTGCAGAAGTGAATTGACTTTTACAAACGCCACAAAAATAAGAAAATTCTTTTGAACATTCAAACTTGAAGACTAAAAGAGTAAAAAACAACATTTCTCACCATCTTCATTTCTTCAATGGACAAAAAGTAATGTCTTTTCGTCCTGTTGACCCCCTGACGACTCGCTGGGGGACTATAACTAAAATTTGGAAACACAATGTCGTGCATTGTTGCAGTGCAGCCTTTTCCTGTAAAGCCAACATCCACAGACGAGCATCATTGTTAGTAATTGCCCGCTATCTAAATCAGTTGTGTCCCACATACAGGCTTCTTCCAAGAATGGCCTTTTCCATCTGGCACAGGTAATCACTGCTCGCAGTGTGGGCTGCTGCTGTGCCCCGATCCACCGTCATTTTCCCCCTTTTCCTCTCAGACTTTTATTCGTATGACTAAAGGTTGGACAAATCGACGGGCCTCTTAAATCTGAAAACATCAACCTTTCCTGGTTCTCCCCTGTCCTTCTCTTCCTCTGTGTGGCTGTCTTGGCTTCAACCTGGTGGAGGTCGATGTTATTTTTCCTTTGCTGGGTTAATGGGATTTTTTTCCTCCTGAAATGATACCACAGGCCAGTTCATAAATGAAACTCTAGTCGGAATATTCTGCTTGGACACTTGTGGAAATCTGTACTGATTGGCAGAAAGTGTAAAAGCTATTTAGCTGAACAAAAAGCTAATAATGCATGCTTATTATTATTATTATTATTATTATTATTATTATTAATTTTGATTGCTAAATGAAATGATTGCATTTTAATGTTTAAGGACCAGCTAAGACTGTCGCATCACTTTATGTTCATACAAACAGTCTAGAGGTTATTTCTGGATTGGCCTGTCCATAAAATGGAATCGTTTTCATTTTCACTTTATCCAACAAATGAGCACAAAGGCTGCTGGACTTTGTGGCGCTTCAGTTAATTCACATTGTGGGCTTTTTTTTTCCCCCTTCTCTTCCCCTGATGGAAATGTGGGTTTCCCCACAGACGCACTCTAAAAGCTGTTACTTCTAAAATTAAGCTGCTGAAAGTGACCTTGTTTTTTTTCTGTCCTAGACGAGAGATGATTTCCTGGGCCAGGTTGATGTTCCGCTCAGCCATTTGCCGGTGAGTTATTTGCACCTGTGTGTGTGTCTGTGTGTGTGTGTGTGTGTGTGTCTGTGTGTGTGTGGGGCCAGACGGTCTGTTATGATGCTGTTTTAAATACTCAGCTGTTTCTTATCTACTTTGCTCTGCCTGATTAACCTCTGTGAATGTCAGGCACAGACTCCGTGTGTTTGTGTGTGTCTTTCCTGAGTGTGAGAAAGTGCTCGCCACGCCAGTGTTATTACAACCAAACAGCTCTCTCTTAGAAACTTTGAGGCGGGCTCTCTGAGATGTAAACAGAGGTGACCTTCCTGAGGGTGTGAGGCCCTCAGAACCAATGGAAAAAGCCACACTCTTCAAATTCACTCACATATTTGCTTGGAAACTGTGAGCTCCTTGGAGATGTCGGGTTTTGTAAACAAACACATGGAGAACAGGTTTGTGTGCTCCTGGTTGTTTTTTTTTTAATTTTTTGTTATAGTTTAGAGAGTATGTCGGTAAACAGGACCTAAAACAAATAGACGTCTACAGCGTCTGCACAGCGTCACCCTCTGCTCAGCTCAGAGATGTCAGACTGGTTGTGACTCTCTGAAGGGCTGACCAAGTTGCAAATCTTAAAAGCACGTCAGTAGAAGGTGTTAAGGTTTAATTATGAATGTACTGTGTGTTTTTTTTTTTTTTTTTTTTTTTTTTTTGGCTCCCAGAGCTCCAGAAGTTTGGCCGTAGATAAAAGCTAGCTGAGTCATATTGAGAGATGAAGCCAGGGGTCCTGATGCAGTAAATGCTGCCTTAAATTTAATTTAGCCATTTAACAAATTGAGCTGGCATGAATGAGCTGCTGTAAAGGTTGTGTCATTGATGGGATCTGCACTTCAAGTAAGTTTGGCTTCGGTTCATGGATGTAAAGCCAAAACAACCTTTTGCAGGAGTTGCAGTCTTATTCATAGTTACTGGACATTACTTGAGTCATTGTCTTTTTCTCTGTTCTAGCTTTTCCTGGGTACGAAACGTAATGTTCTCAGGCCAATAAGTTTGACTCATCTGAAGTGTGCATACTCCTAAAGGAGGCTTAGAAATGCAGACGGAGCAGGTTTCACAAACAATGATCTCTCCTCATCACTAAAAGTTACAATTTGTTAGAGAACACCAGAATGATAATGCAGATAAAACTGTATTTATGCTGATTTCAGAAAAGTTAAATTATTATTCTTATAAGCGTAAGAATTTGTAAGGTAAATGTAATGTTGTGTAATGTATGAGTTTCCATGTGTGGAAACTGACAGTCGGCCTCACTGGATCTTTCTAGAACAGATTGAGATGAGCAGCCAGTATGGACTGGTTTGTCCCTGTCAAAGAGCAGTGGGAGATTGCAGTGAATTTCAAAAGACTTTCCTGCTGTTCAATATGTCAAAGGAGAAGCTCGATGTTGCGTAAGGATCCTGCCGTGGCTGTGCAGAGGGTTTCAGTCTTGCTCTTAACTCATGACTCTGACATTTTCAACATATGTATAACGCATGCCTCCTCTTCTTTTGCAGACTGAAGACCCGGCTATGGAGCGTCCCTACACGTTTAAAGACTTCCTCCTGCGGCCCCGGAGGTCAGTCTTTCTTGAATGTAACTAACAGGAGATATGTGAGATTGGACTGCCTGTATACCCTCACCTATCATTTAGCACACTGTGACTTTAATTATTGTTTAAAGCACGATGTAGACCGGTGCAGTATCTCCACAGAGCCCTAAGTTCGTGTAACGGTCAGCTGATCACTGAAGGTGAAAAACCATCTGCCGCTAATAGCCCGTTTGGAAACTCCCTAGTATCTCTGAGCATTACTTGGAGCTGTGACGCTGAAGCCTTCTGCGCTGTATTTAAAAGGGTCAATTTTTGCTGATGTAATCCCTTCTAGTCACAAGTCCCGGGTGAAAGGTTACCTGCGTCTGAAGATGGCCTATCTGCCCAAACAAGGAGGAAACGAGGAGGAGGCTGGAGACACGAGGGAGGAGGCTGAGGTAAGGTCTTGGCAGTCAGAGGTGGTTTTTAACTTGCTGACCCAGCACTAGCTACGGCATCTTTTTCACCATCTCCATCACATGAGCCTGAAGCCAAACCAAATTCTTTTTTTTTTTGTTTTATTACTTCCTTCCACACAAAGAAAAACACAGATCTAAGCATAAAAATTCAAGTGAAATTCCCAATTTGGACAAAAAGAAGTTCAAGAGGTTTCTGCTAAGATGAAGTACAGAGAGGAGGGCTCTTGTTTTTTTTTTGTTTTTTTTTCCCTCTTTGAATCTGGTGAAAGTCTTTCCCAGGTCAGCATGTGGAAAACCCATTTACAGTACCGCCAGCTATTTGGAGAAAATAATAAATTCTCTCCTTGTTTTTGTGTTTAAGTTTGGTTTTCTTGTTGCACTTAAAAAAGACGTTGTACCTTTTTAGACAGTGAAAGACCTCGCTGATAATGTGACATGTAACAGTACAGAAACTTTAGTGCTTCATGTCATGTTCTCAGTAAAAAAAAAAAAAATCTCTTATTTTGACTGTCTGGATTACTGTTCTTCTTTTTTGCCTCTGTATGCTGACCTTTGAAATGAAATCTATTACACCAGCTTCACTGGTTTTATATCATGATTCTTCTTCTTTGCCAAACTTTCCAAGAAGGACAAGTTCAAGTTTGTCGTTCCTAGAAGTGATATTAATGCACGTGAGCTCAGTCTTGGATGCATTGGCTGGAGATATTCAAACCTGCCAGCAGCTTGTCAGACGAAAACAAACTCCAGTCAGTGTTAACAAAAACACTTCAACCCACAACACAGCACCCTGAAACGCTTCATCCTGCCACAATAAACCCACATCTTTAACGTGTTGCCGTGCTTTAATTCTCCATGTTTGCTGATGTTCATGCGTGTCTGACAAGCTGTCGGCTCACTGGGATATCTATGACCACAGGGTCTCCAGCCAAAGCTACCAGTGAGTTACTCCTGCTGCCTCGTGTTATAAATCAGATGTGTGTCTGTGTCTTAGGGATGGGATGAGTCTGCAGACTCAGGCTCACAGCGACCCCAGCAGTTGTTGCCCCCGTTGCCCCCGGGCTGGGAGGAGAAGGTGGATAACTTGGGACGCACCTACTACGTCAACCACAACAACCGCTATACGCAGTGGAAACGGCCCTCCAACATGTACTCCTTCTTTTTCCACACATTTGTCAAATGAAAAAGTAGTTTAACACGTACAGCTGTGAAAACAAGTACATTGAAGCACTCAGTGTTTTGACATTGGAGTGAAAGCATACACAAGAAGAAGCAGCAACAGTTTGGACTATGTATCCAGTGTTACTCAAGAGTTTTAATTCATGGTTTTTATTTACGCTTAAGTAAATGAATGTAATGTTATCGGCCTTTTTTTTTTTTTGGTTCATTTTATGGTTTACAATAACGTCTTCTTGTTTGTCACACTTCTCCCTCAGGGATGTGATTTCAGAGACTGACAGTGACAATCAACAGCGGCAGATCCATCAGGAAGCCCACCGTGTTTTCCGTTCAAGACGGCACATCAGCGAAGACCTCGAGAACGAGCACATGGAGCCCAGAGACCTGGACAATGTGAGAGAGAGAGGAACACACACACACACACACACACACACACACACACACACACACACACACACACACACACACACACACACACACACACACACACACGTAGATACTGAGCCACAGCCGATGAAGGTGATAACACGTTGTTTTTATGGTTCTACAGTCGTGGGAGCTCATCACAGAAGAAGATCCTAACGAGTCTCTGCCTGGCCCCTCCTCCATGTTAACGCCACAACACCCGGCGACACCCGTCACCCAGGAGTTCTCGGAGGACTTGAATCTGAGGCTGTCGTTAACTCCAGAAATGAACGGGGAAGTGGCAGGCCCCAGCTCTGCTCTGGTGAGACCTGAAGGCTGAATTATTGAGTCAAAACACGAGTGACTTAATGGTGTCAATGTCGACACATGTAGGGTTGATACTAAGTTCCTTTTTGTTTTGATTTTATTTCACAGACCCAGCTGTCAAACCGACTCCGATCCTCGAGCATGACGGATGGTGTCAGTGATCAGGCCCAGGCTCCTCCTCTTATGGTACATGTTTCTTCACTCCCACATTTTCCTCAGTCCTGTTCACTTTCCCTTTCGCACTCCCCAACCCCCCCCCCCCCCCCCCCTCCTTTCCTTGTTATATCACTACTAGCATTGTGCACATCCTTTTCTCTGTGCCTTGATTTTCTTGAGCAGGCAGGCCTTGGTGTCTCATTTACATCCTCTCTGTTGGCATGTATCAGTTCTGTAAGTGTACCACTCGTTAATAACCTTCTTTGCTCCTCCTTGGATTTAAAATTTTCCACTTGCAGAAGTAGCTTCCTCTTCCTCGTCACCTTTCCTTCCTGCTCTTTCTTCGATTTCACAGTGTTCCTTTTTTTTTTTTTTTCCTGGTACTGTAGGATTGCCACATCTCCTCCTCCTCCTCCTCCTCCTTCCTCACTACTACTCTCTCCCCTTTGTGATTCACTCGCAGCATTGTCCGATGTTCTGTAGAAATGTACGCCTCTAGGCTGTGTGCCAGCAGAACGAACCTTCCAGTCAAAATCTTTGGCAAGTAAGATTGAGGGCAGCACCGCATCAGATCAAACGTTCCCCAGCGAGTCCTGAGTCAGAGCATCAGTGGAGATTCAGCTCAGGACACTGTCACAAGATCTGAGTCAGATGTTTGTCCCATAGCTGAGTCACGACGGGCATTGTCGAGCCGAGGGAAAGTACAAGTGCTGATGTCAGCCTTTCCCCTGAATGACTCACCTTTAAAGACTGGCTCATTAAAAAGCCATCGTAGGAAACCCTGTGTCGGACCAGTTTCCTCTTATCATTAAGTCAGTGTGTGGACCAAGGAAAGGTTCAATGCTGTCACATTTAATGTGTAAGTAGATGGTTGGTGATGAACAGACCACTGCTTATAAGACTGCTCCTTGTGACGGTCCGTTAGTTGGTATATAAAAGGTTTCCTATCATTATTATTATTATTATTATTATTATTATTATCTCAAACAGCGAGGCATTGTCAGTTAATAAAGAATTTTTCAGACAGACAAAGTGCATCGCTGCAGGACGATTTTCAGCTGTGGATTTAGACACAACAAGTTGATTTGTGAGCGTTTTCTGAAGCATTTGCAACGGTGGGAGTTCTCTGTTTTTATTAGCTGTTGAACAGTAGAGGCCTACGGTACCAAGGACTACACTACTGTATATCAGGCTAGTGCCACACGGACAATACATTTTAGTGTGTTATTCCATAGTGGTCTTGAACTGGAACTTGTTGGCTGTATTTAAAGGGCAGAGCCTTTTAATGTGTACTTAATCTGTTGAAACTGTTCAGTACAGTTTTACTTAAAAAATCACAGTATTCAGTGTTTTGCTGGTTTAGGGGTTTGTTATGATGCAACATTTAAGTGCTGATAGCTGATAACTGTCTACCAGGTTATAGAGCTGCAGAAACAGCAGAAGAACATCCAGTAGATGTCTTTATGAAGCAATGCCTTCTGACGGTCTTCTGTTTGTTTTGCTGCGATTGAGTGTCAGAACAGAGCTGTTAGAACATTTTCAAACTGTAAACTTTCTTTGAGCGTCAAAGTAATTCACTTTGAGGTTTAAACTTAAAGTTCAGGTAAAAGAATGTGTCTTCCCCCTTACAAGGGAAAATGAAAGTCTGGTAACTTCTGGGTCTCAAACTCTCTTTGTGTCAGAGGTGGTTAGCTCAAAAGATACGGGCTGCACAGGTTTACTCCAGCTTAATTTGTGTGATCACATCAACCAATGAAAATGCACTCTTCAAATCACATGCGCTCCTTCCTGCTCTCCTTTCAACCTTAAAGCTTGAAGGCGTCAGTGGATGTCCTCCTGTTTGTTTGTTTTTATTCCTTTCACTGCACCTTCCCACGGTGGCACACAATCACAAGAGCCTCCTCCTCCTCCTCCCTTTCTGTCACTCCTCGCCTCCTTTAAAAAAAAAAAAAATCAATTCCCACCTTTGTCCAATCAGTGCTTCCTCACTCGTCCCTGCACCTCTGCCCAAGCGCTCCCTTGCACCTTTACTTCCAAAGAACACGCAAACGTACTGTGAACTAAAAGACCCTCTTCCCCTGTTGTCTGCCACCAGCAGGGTTCCCAGACCAGAAGAACAAGAGCTCAGACAGTCTCAGGTGGTGAGGAGTCAATGGTAATGTCACAGTTTATAAACGGTTTTAAATCCCAACAGTCACACGCCCTTTAACTCACAGACAGTGCAGAGAACAGCTCGGCGAGTCCCGCGACCAGTTCTGTGAATCCCTTTTGTTGAAACCTACATTTGGGTAGAAAGCCACATGACGTCTTCCACTCATTCATACCGATTATCCTTCCTCGAGCTTTGTTATCCAGGAAGGCGGCATACGCCCACTTTGATCAGATATGACAGATTTACAGGAGTCATAAGACCTTAAAATAATAAAGCAGCCCACAGTGTTTTGTTGTTGTTGCTGTTTTATTATCAAGGGAGGGGCTTGTCTTTATTTGATAGCACAGCTGAAGATGACAGAATACGTGGGGAATACGAGTTCAAAGACACGATCAGGACTGCAGCTTAAGTTAAAGTTCTTCCTGTTGCTTGTTTTGTTAAAAAAAAAAAATCAGCTGATAAAGCCAAGCAAATCCTTCTTTATTCAGTTCTGTAATCGGTACTGTGACATACTGAAGTGCAGGTGTCACAACGTTGCCGGTTGACTTTGAAGCTTGGCTCATTGTCACGTTTTGCCACTGATTAAAAAGTCAAAAAGCAGCATTATAAAATCTGTCTTATTATTATTGAGAGTTGAGAACGACATGCAGGAAAGGGAGTCACAGGTCGGTCGCCCACTTGGAAGACTACAGCCTCCGTACATGGGAAGCAACATTGAGCACTAGGCGACCGACTCCCCGTCCAATCCAATAAGACGTTTTTTTGCCTTTGATCCGGATCCCAGTCCTTTGTTTTGGGTGTCTGATCTGATCGCTGCATTTACTTACATGTTGCGAGTTAGTATATCTGACACTTCCATGTAAATGACTTTATCTTACAGACAGAAGTTTCACTAACTATTTGATGTACCGGTAAATGCTTCGGACCCCGGTTAATGCATTTTTTAGATTCAGACAGAAAATGTGCTTACTTTGGGAACCTCATTTGTGTGAAGTCAGCGACGTGTGTGCGATTGATTTGAACTCTGAAACACTCAAACGTTGAGTGAAGTGAAGTCATCAGTACAATCTGATTGTATCAATCTTCAATCTTCAACAGTCATGGCCCATCCACAAGGTTAATGTTTGCTTGGGTTTCAGTCATCTTTATTCATCAAATGGATAATATTTCACTCAACAAAGTAGTAATGATCTACTTCTTTCCCCCATGTGGTGTTTATTTACATTCAGCTCTTGAGTTTTGTGTTTTGTTTCTGTTGGTTGACCTAACACACAGTCACCTACTGTCCCTGTAGAGTTGAAGTACTTTTAATATCCTGCTTTTTAACTCTTTCTTTTACTTTTTATCTAACCAAAATGGGAATGTTTTTTTACCTTTTATGTTGTTGTTTTTTTGTTGTCTTAGAATATGAGGAAAGTGTGGAAAATGGGAATAACTCTGAACTTGATTTAAATAAAATCATCACTTTCTATCCACTTCCGAGGACAGTCACATGTGCCCTGAATCGTTCCCCCCCCCCCTCCCGCAGATTGATCAAAAGAAATGATAGATCCCCTCCACGTGTCTCCACTCATGGCAGCCTGTATTGATTAGTTGTCTTTGCTTTGCTCTCTCTCTACAACTCGGCCAGTCTCCCTCGGGCACCGCTTACTCCTTGACCACCCCCGGCCTGCCTCCTGGATGGGAAGAGAGGAAGGACGGCAAGGGAAGAACTTATTTCGTCAACCATAACAGCCGCACCACTACCTGGACTAGGCCGATTGTGCAGGTACAGCAGGTCCGAAGGCTGGCCGGACTCTATGCATGGGACTGGACCTTTCCTTCAGCCTGTGTGTCGGGCGTCCTCCTCTTTTCCTTCTGTGTTTTTCCCCTCTGTGTAGCCCTTTAAGGAATGACGGAAAGAGACGCAGCATTGCCACCTTAAAGTCTCTCCTTCTGTCTGGTTTTCCAGTTTTCCTTTCCGACTTTGTGGGTCTCCTCCGCTTGTCGAGCATCCTGTTTGGTACTCTGGATGGAGTGTGACTCTGTATAGGTCACACCTTTCTAAACCCTGGCATTGAAGTGCAACCACCAATATCCCCCCCCCCCCCCCATTTCGACCCTGTTTTTCCGCTTGTCTTCCCCTGTCTCACTGTCTGATGCAGCTCTACATAGTCTGAGCTCAGGGAGAGACGGCAACATGGGAACGTGTGTTATGTTTATAACTCCAGTCTCTCCTCCTTTTGATATCAACCCTTTCATTTCTGCTTTTATCTGAACAATGTGTTCGTCTTTGGTCTTTCATTGCAGTTTTTCTTATTCCATGATTCTCATCTGTTTTTGTTATTTCTCAGAAGTGGAGGACACTGCCAAGTGTTTTACATAATAGTTTCATGGTATTCCTTCTGTCTGTGGAAACATAGCTGTGGCTCACTCTTAATGTGTGTTTTTCCGAGTTTGAGTAGGGCCCTATGAGATCCTCTTTTAAACTTTAAAACTATCCTTTTTTTCCCCTTGATCTGGTGTTTAAAGATTAAACTTCACTTGGTGTGTATGGCAGGTTTAGACTTCATATTTCAGCTTTCAGATAGTATCAAACACTATTATATAGAATATAGAAATTCTATAAAAATATAATTCTAAGCTTTCTTACATCTTAAAATAGTACTCCTTTTAGTATCTGTTGGAGGATGTTGTATCAGTAAAGAACGATCAATAACTTTCATTTATATATTTCATTCTGTAAAATCATACAGGAGTATGTTGGTGTCTCTGGATCAGCTCACAGAGCTCCATCATAAAGAGATCTGATTGGTCAGCAGGTTCTTATTCTGAACATAACCTGCTCTAGAGCCGGTTTGGTGTTGATCTACTGTGGTAAGAAGTAAACCACCTTCATAGTCTTGAGAATGGACATGGAGGACAGACGCAGGAACAAGAAGATGATGTTTCTTTTGCTGAAGTTGAAGTGTTACAGAAAAGCCTGATTTTAAAAAGATTAACATCCACACTTCCATATCTACCAATTCCATTTGATTTCAGTAATGATGCTGCTTTTTCTGCATCCGGGAAATCATAGGGCCCTACCTCAACCACTTGGGTTAAGATCGATAATAACACTAACTTTTCTTTTTCTACTACCTTTTATTACTTATCCCAAGGTCCCTCTTTAAAGAACTAGTTTTCATGATAGCAAACAGCAGCGCTCAACTTTTCAAGCAAAAAGCTTCAGTTGACTTTTCGCAACACCACTTAACCTGAAAAGTTCTGTTGTCACCGACAGCTGACTGAAGATGGAGCCAGTACCTCCTCAGCAGCAGCAGCAGCAGCATCATCATCGTCGTCAGGAGGAGCCTCGGCCCTGACGCCTGCATCCACCCCCTCCTCCTCCTCCAATGCTTCCACCAACCACCTCCATGAGCCCCAAGTCCGACGACCTCGTAGCCTCAGCTCCCCTACCGTCACCCTTTCCACCCCCTTGGAGGTGAGAATTAGACACCTTTAAGATCCCGCCTCGCAATTCAACCTTGCCTCCTTTTCCTCCTCTTCAACTTCCTTTAGGATTCATTTATTATCCCTCCTTTTTGACATGCAATCCTTCAGTGTATCAACTTCTATCCTCAGAAGACCTCGTCACTAACCCCCCCCCCCCCCCCACAACTCTAATGCCATCTCTCATTCTTTCAGGTTGCTGTCTTTTCATCCTCACAAACTCACCAGAAATATTTATCTCATCATTTACTAATCTTCTCTTCTCATTTATTTATTTATCAAAATATGACTTTTTTGTTTCACGCTGCTCCTGTTCTTGATCTTTACCTGTTAATTAGTCACAAGAAATAAGAGAGAATTGCTCCCATCACGCCCACGAGCCTTGACGCCAACTTTTGTCGTTGTTTTGATCGAGAGCCCTCTACCAGTGGATTTTACATACTGTGCGTTTAAGAGGACAGTTGTTAATAAAGCTGGTGATATGAGTCCAACATGGAAGTTTCGTTTCTGCCTGTCTAGATGTTCTCTAGATAGTTTACTGATCCAAAACAAATGTTTTTCTTTGCTACAACTAACTGTCTGGAAATAATTGATATTCAAGATAATTAGGAAGCAACCTTAAACACAGAGGCAATTTTTAAAATACAAAACAAAAAAATGTTACGGGAGGTATTTGACATTAATTTCCTTTTACTAGAAAACAACTTTTGAGAGTTTTTAAACGAATCACTATTTGACTTACACAACCTCTGCTGACTTAATTTGTCTCTCTTCCTTTTTTTTTTCTCCATTGTTTCTCGACTTCACTTCACAGTCAACACTTGTGAACACTAGAGTTCAGTATCAGACAGTAGGCGTTGTAGTGTCAGTGTCTGAACCTTTTGGAAAAAATACTGGAAGAGACATGAATTGTGTTCACACCAACTTTTATGGAGAATGAAACGAGCATTCAGGGCGAAGTCACACACTATGTACTGTACACTATGTACTGGAAGTCCTTTAAAACCCCACAGAAATCTCAATGAACAGCAGGCTTCTTACTTTGAAGCAGCGTCCGTGTATTAGACGTATTTGACTGAGCCCACTTAGTGCACAGATGAAATATTAAGACAGAATAATTCCTAATCCCTCAGCAGTAAGTTAGCATTCCTGTCTTCTACTCTGGGCCTTAAAGAAGACAGTTACTTATTTGGGAGCTTTAATATCACACAGCGTAGGTGGTTAATGCGTTACTCAAATGACTTCACACTTAGTAACTCCAGATTAGCACGTTTTATATTGACTGAATAAGAGACAATTATTTTTTAAAAGATGACATTTTGCAGTTTACTATAGAAGAATCATTTACATCAAGTGGTATTAAAGGAGGTTTTGAGTTTGAACTAAAACCATCTATCAGGCTTTTTGCATCTCTTTCTAACTTTGTTGTGTTGCTGTATTGTGAATGAGCATGTTGCAGTTAAATGGAGCTGATGTGTTTAAGTTATTTATTGTCCTTGTGTCTTTATGCAAAATACATAAAGAGCAAAATCAGATGTGGCTCTTTAAAGACGTTGGGGGGGGAGTTACTGAGGATAGACTGAGAAGTACGAGTCAATTGTGGATTGAGACCTCTGGAAAGTTTTTCATCACTTTGATTTATGTTTGTCTTTTTTTTGGGGGGGGGGGGTGCAGTGCCTATGGGGGGCTCAAGGATGCACTGGGGACAAACCTTCAGTCAAACAAACTTTAAGATTACAGATTTTCAGATTAGAAAGTGTAGCTATAAATACACGGCACAAACTTGGCTAATTGAGATCAACACAGTGTATCTTCTAAATCACGCTCTCTTTTTGACCTCCTGCCGCATTAAGAAGCTATGGTAAAGATCCAGCGCTCTCATCAAGGGAACAGACCTGAAGGAGCTTTAATTAAGGCGCGTGTTTCTGAGAGTGTGTGCGCTAACGTTAACAAGGCATTTTCAAAGTCAGAGAAAGTGAAACACTGAGTGCAGAATGTTGTAATTACAACTTCTAGAGAAGGTGGGAGGTCTGTGGATTAATTAAGTCTTTTTTCTTGTTCAGAATCAGATCAGTCTGGGATAATTACTGCAACAGGAATAGTGTGATGCAGAGACACTTATTAGTGGGAGCAGATTCAGTCGGCATTAGAAGCTTTTAAATGTAAATATATAGTTTCAGAAATATTTGTATACTGGTTTCCATTCTTGTTTTTTGGGTTTGAAATGATCAGTGATGGCCGTAATGAATATTCAGTTACCGATTTGAATCCTCTTCTTTGAATCTAACGGGAGTGAGTGAGTCTTACGCTTCTTTATTATAATACTTTTTTTTTTAATGTCTGTTACCAGGGAGCCAACAACATCCAGGTGCGGAGGGCTGTGAAGGACACAGTGTCCAACCCGCAGTCCCCACAGCCATCCCCTTACAGCTCTCCCAAGTCCCAGCACAAGACTCAGCAGAGCTTCCTGCCCCCGGGCTGGGAGATGAGGATAGCCCCCAACGGACGGCCTTTCTTTATCGACCACAACAGCAGAAACACAACCTGGGTGAGCCCACACTAAAACACTCTGGGGACCCTCTTGAATGCTTTTTTTTTTTTTTTTAAATAAATGAAGGTCTTTATAGTAAAAGTGCAGAAAGTCACTCTATATTCATTCATGATTATTATTATGAATAATAAATGATTATTAGCTGGAGTCTAAATTTAAAGAAAGTTCCTCTAAAAAATTGCAGCTTTAGAAAATTGAACAACTTAACTTAAGATCTTTTTTTAAAGCATGTTTCCCTTCTTTTCTCATAGTTCTAATATTATTAGCAGATAAGTAGGTTTTATTTGGATAAAGGTTTAAAGAAATCCCTCCATTTAAGCAAATAATAAAGACAAGGGTTGTTACAATACCAGCATTTTTAAATTAACGTGACATTGATCCGTCTTTTGGTCCTCCTTATTTTTTAATTACCTAAACATCTAGACAAACTAAATATATGTAGATGGTCTCCTCTCACTTTCTCCAGCAGCAGCTGGATGTTCAAAATGTGATGAAGATTCAAAGTTTGTTTGAAGCTTTGGCTCGTTCATTCACTAAACAAGAATGTAATATTTAAAAAGGCTACATGGCTTTGAAAACTATTAGACTTTGAGATGCAGAGCAGTGAACTCGCCTTTTATATTTAAGGATGTTCTAGTGACACCTGGTGGTGAAAATCCAAATGACCAGATGTTATTCAGATCTATCTGACATGATCTTCTCGTACCTGTTTTGGAGTAATTCATGTGTTTTCTTCTTTCTCGTCTTCAATGTTTTTTACATCCAGGAGGATCCCAGGTTGAAATATCCCGTTCATTTGAGGAATAAGAACTCAATGGAGCCAGGGGAGCTCGGTCCTCTTCCTGTAAGTACGCTCACAATAAGACCGACTGCATATTTAACCTTTGGCCCACAAAGCGCAGTAACAATGATCCAATGGATTCCAATAATTGCTTTGCTTTGGTTAAGCATTCAGTCGTGATATAAATGTGTTCCATGTAGGCGTTTCTTACTGAGCTGTACTTTTCCTCATATCTGTCTGCAGGCCAGCTTAAAGTTGTCAAAGTGTTAAGTAAGAATGAATTGGCTTTTTTACTCGGATATTTCATGTGATCACTTTAAAAAAGAATGTAATATACTTGTAATTTGTAGTCCTGTTAAAAAACAACGGATGAGAAATTGGGGGGGGCCGAAGGGGGTTAACCTCCCAGCTAGTGGGCCAAATGTTAATCTATTCAGCTGTTAAATAACCAAAGCTTCATGGGTTTGTACATCTCACAGGCTTGTATGGTGTGTGTGCATGTGTGTGTGTTCTCTCTCTCTCTCTCTCTCTCTCTCTCTCTCCCTCTTCTCTTTCTCTTCTCTCTCCGTTCTGATGGATCTAATGTATGCTACTTCTTCTACACCTGGCCATGTCTGTTTGGCAGAACCTACCAGAGGAGGTTGGTTGGTGCCTCCCTCCCTCTGCCTGCCTTGCCTACCTGTCTGGTCCAGTCCAGTCTGGTCAAATGCCTGCAAGACAGCCTTGCGCTTAATTTTTTGTTTTGTTTTTATTTTCCTCTCTCTGTCTTTCTATCTGTTCTCTTTCTCATGACCGGCATGGATGGACTTGTACCCTCTCCCCCCTTTTCCTTTTATTTTTTTTGGATCAATATTTTTACACCACTTCCTCTCTCTGTGCGCCCTCCCTGCACCACCACCACCCCTTCTTTGAAATGTAGAGCTCCCAAGCTTTGCCCTTGGATCCTTCAGACTGCTCCATGTCTGTGTACCTGTTGACATTTTTTAAAGGCGAGGTTAAACACGAGTTGGGAAAGTGAACCGAGGCCATTTTTCAGCTTAAGGAGAGAATTAGCGGAGGTAGAAGGTTAAATAAGGGATCGAGGGAGGGATGACGAAAGGAGCTATGTTAGAGGAACTGGCTGTTTGCTGCATGTCTTGTCAGAGTTTCAATCCGGCCTCTCCACTCGTGCAGTAGCAGCATATCTAACCACATATTCTCCAGTTACACATCGTTTGACAGATTGTCAGAGTCGCTACCTTCCCCAACACCTGAACTCTCTCCGTTACCTTTTGTCATTGCCTGACTGCTGGTGCCGTACGAGTGTGTGTGATTGGCCTGTGACACCGAGTGCTCACCGTGTCAGTGGTGGTGTACTGGTCTGAACTGGTTTTGGTGATTAACCTCTTTTTAATGTTGTGGTTGTATCCCTGCCTTGCTGACATGTCAGACGTGACTCAAATAGGAGAGAAAATCCTCTTGGTTCCTTTGTGGCGTTTGATTGAGTTTGCCTCGCTCGCTGCTCTGGGCCGTCAGGGTCTGGACCACTTTTGGTCCGTAAAGTTCAATCAAACATAAATCTCAAAAGGAAAATAAAGGGGATGGATTTGAATTACTATTTGAGCATGTCTTCTTTGATATTTGTCCACTTGTGACTGAGTTCATTTCTCTCACCCTGTTTCTGTTTTCTTGCTCCTTTTTTAGCCTGGATGGGAAGAAAGAGTTCACTCAGACGGACGCACTTTCTACATCGACCACAGTAAGACATTTCTATCCTACCCTACAACTTCTTGTTTCTTGCATATTTGAAGTATCCATTACAACACAAACTCAGCGAACAAACAATTCAGACAACATTTGGAGTGGAGGCCCGACGTGCTGTCGTCCTGGGCAAGACTGAAGTTCCGATTTTTGATACTTCTAATAAATGGCAGACAAATAACTCGAACATATTCTTTCCGTACAGGATTAATTACGTGTCCTGAATTTCTCTCGAAGGGTTAAAATGCAAACTAAAAACCTTTCTTTAAAAGTGCACTGTGCAGTTTCAGGGTCCAGAAAAAGTACAGAGCAACTTCAGCGAAACAGCAGGCTGCACATACCTGAAGGCAAACCAGCCGCTCTGTAGAAAATTACCCAGGGGGGAGCATGTGAACTAAGGGAGTCCAAGGGGAGTGGCAGAGCAAGGCTAAGAGAAAAATTTCCACAAACTGGATTTATTTATAAAATGATAGTGAATATATCACCCAGCCCTTTATGTTTTTAATGTTCATTCACATACATACAGCTGTCGTAATGCTGCTTGGCTTAATATAGGAAACATCAGCTCTATCAAATGTCTCAAAATGCTTCTTATTTTTTTAAAGAGTCAAAGCTGACCTCTCCAGATCACTCATTATTTACTTTTACAAAGTTTACTTTCATATGAAATCGAGAAAATCCTCAAATGCTTCATTTTCTAACATGTGAGCAGCAGATGTTTCATCTTCTTGATGAATAAAAGATAAGACTGAGCCTTTGTCTTTGTTTATCCTGTTCTTGCATAAAGAGTATGTGTTTGTTTGAACCCAGATACAAAGAACACGCAGTGGGAGGACCCTCGTCTGCAGAGTCCAGCTATCACAGGACCCGTGAGTAATGACTTCACTGCTCGAGAGAGTCTCTACCACTCAAGTGTTACTACGTGGAAACGACAAGTCCCTCTTTTAACACTCTGGTTCTGTCTGCTACGTGCAGCCACGAGTCTCAGTGTCTGTACCACAAAGATAAATCACTTTGTCACCGAGGTTGTCACTTAACATGCCGGCACCTTCATGTTAGTGTACGCACCACTTCACATATTGTTCGGCTGCTCTGAAAACTCCCCTGCATGTCGCTCTCGACTTTCTAAACGAACTGTCTGCATTCTGAACTTTATTTTGAAAATCCTTGTATTAAACGCCACATGCTTTCAAAGACTTTGATGCCTTTTTTTTGATCGTTTTCTTTCGTGTTGTTGTCTTTGTAGGCCGTCCCTTACTCGAGAGAATTCAAGCAGAAATATGACTACTTCAGGAAGAAACTGAAGAAACCGGTAAGCAGTCATCTTTTGCATTACAACACCAGGCGAGAGCTAAATATGGTGAAAACACCCAGCTTCTCTTCGCACATGAAGGTGGTCTGATTTACCTTTTTTTCTGATTGTGCCTGATTGGAAACTTAATGAGCTTTCTTCACACTGTCTTTACACTGCATGACTGAGTTTGACATCTTGTTTTGCACGCTGAATATTCAATGCAATCATTTCACACCTTGTGAGGAAGAGGTGGCGTTTTCTACTGCTTTGGTCTTTAGTGGATTTATAATTCTGGAATCTGATCTTAACATACTGAGAGTGTGACTTTTTTTTTATGCGGCGTTCAATTTTAGATTTCTAGTATTGCAAGAGCAAAAGTTTTCCTCATGTGATGCAAAAAGCGACATATTGCATCACATGAAGAAAACTTCCAGGCAAAGAAAAACACATTTTTCTCGTCTCAGGGCAAAATGAGGGTTGGATTCACGACCATTCAACACTACTACCATGTTTCTAATAATACAAAGCTTCATGCAAATGGGTGAAGTATCCCTTTGACTCAGTTTTAGATTCCTTTATTTTTCATCAGTCTTCAGGTGTTAAATTGGAGCTGAATCCTCCACTACGGTCCAAATCAATCTGAAATGATGATTAAAACCAGAAAATAAAAAATCTGTATTTCTCCAACACGCTTTGGTGCTGCTTATGGGACTGCATGTCAAACACTATCTCAACTACTTGTCCAGTTACTAAAAGTCTTAATTACTCACCTTAAAGCTGAAAATGGCCAGATCTAAAAACATTTGAAAAGTTGTTGCAATTGTTTTTCTCATTATTATTATTAATATGAATTAGATTAAGACCCTGTTTTGTGATCATTCTGTTGCCCTGCCCAGGTCACCTTTCCTCCTTACATGTGGGAATAGAAATGTGATTATATGTTACCTTTACTGTTTTTTTTTTTTATTGGCACTCAAGACAATTCTTTTATCAACTCTTCCAGGCTGACATTCCCAACCGCTTCGAGATGAAGCTGCACAGAAACAACATCTTTGAAGAGTCGTACCGTCGAATCATGTCCCTTAAAAGGCCGGATGTTCTGAAGGCTCGGCTGTGGATCGAGTTTGAGTCAGAGAAAGGTCTGGACTACGGCGGTGTGGCCAGAGAGTGGTTCTTCCTCTTGTCCAAGGAGATGTTCAACCCTTACTACGGCCTGTTTGAATACTCTGCCACGTGAGTCTCTGCTGGTCTGTGTGCTGAAAATAGCTGTGTGTAAAAGGATATCACACAGGACACAGAGTCCCCCCAGGGGTAGTTTCACTGAAGGAACCAGGTCTTGTGTTTGCTGCTGTGCAGAAGTCCTCATCCCTCAGATTTTAGTTTGGCTTTGTGCACAGCTGTGGGTGAAGGGTGGAGCTGCTGTATTGTTCCCCTGTGAGACTTGTTCAAGTTTCCTTTCACTTTGATTGAGTTTTCCTCTCATTCAAAAATCCATCCTGGTAAAAACTGTTTCCCACATTCCTTAGTTAAGATAATTAAAGCGCTGTGTGTTTTGTTCCATTCCTCGGCACCACCACCAATTCACAACATCTTGGCCATTAAGAACTTGTAGGACAAAGGTAGAAGAAAAGTAAACCACTGAAGTGATTTAAATAATAGAGTTAGAAGAACGCTCAGGAAAATAGAACTCTTAACAATGCTACTTAAATCACACAACATTGTCGGAGTGACTCACGCAGGGTTTTGTTGCGTTTTCCAAAAAAAGGAAAAAGAATCACTGGAATTTGCAGGAAGGGTGGAAGAGTCCATGTGCAGATGATTAATAGGTGACAGTGCATAGATTATCAGCTGGAGATGTTTTTAAAATCATGCAAAAAAAAAAAACCCAAATCAACAAGTTGTCTTGATTTATTTATCCTCCTGCAATTTTACCAAATGCATCCCGTGTTATTTTTCATAGATTGCAGCTGCATGTGTCACTGAACTTGTAGTCAAGATATGTTCATTTAAATTTTGAGGTTTCTGTGACCAAAAGGACACGAGTTAACCGACTGTCTGCCTGGAGTGCCACAGAATAACCATGTTATCAAACCACGGAACCATTTTCTCTAAAACTGCGTGCTCTCGTCTCTGCAGGGACAACTACACTCTCCAAATCAATCCGAACTCGGGCCTGTGCAACGAGGACCACCTCTCCTATTTCAAGTTCATCGGGCGTGTGGCAGGGATGGCGGTGTTTCATGGAAAACTATTGGATGGTAAGCTGCTTCATGTCGTAGTCCTGTCTTTGATGTCTTTATTCAGAGGAAAACAAAATGTGGATGTTTTGTCATAATGTGTATTTTTAGGTCTGTCAAGTGTAAGTACTCTAAATCAACATTTTCTTTGATAGTTTTTAAGTTCTTAAATTTACACACACACACACACACACACACACACACCTTGTGACAGCAGTGTCATTTTGCTTCTTTAGGTTTTTTCATCCGGCCGTTCTACAAGATGATGCTGGGGAAACAGATTTCCCTCAAAGATATGGAGTCAGTGGTAAGACATCACAGCTTTACATGAATCCATCATAATAAAACATTAGGGTTAGCACTCTGAAATAGATAATCAGGCTTTAATTTGTTAATCAGTTAAACTATCAGCCGTTTTTTAACGTATTGGTCATGGGCCGATGTGAAGGAATAATGCTGCTTTCACCTTTGATCTCGGAGTTGGTATTGACGTCACATTCGAGTGAACCCCGGCGTTGGTAACAAGTCGAACGAGCAACATGAGTAGTGTGTTTACGCTATCACCCGGTGTCAGCAAAAGTGCAAGTTTGCGTGCAAAAAATAACATGTTAACGGATAGAACTACAACAACACTGTACCTACAGTATGATTGACTTAAATGTAGTTATCCAAGTGGCTGATAAACCCAATAGTTAAAGCATAAACGTTACTGTTGGTGCACAAAGCAGCCATGTTGGATTTTACCTCGGACAGGTGTTCTTGATGACGTATCAGACTGGAAACAACTCTGAATTCCCACCTTCTGAGATCAAATGGAACGCACCGTAAACCCACTATTCTGTGTCACAATAAGTGACCTTACTTTCATG
Source organism: Symphodus melops (assembly GCF_947650265.1). NCBI lineage: Eukaryota > Metazoa > Chordata > Actinopteri > Labriformes > Labridae > Symphodus > Symphodus melops. The sequence goes on along the minus strand of NC_136706.1, from coordinate 5,279,009 downwards.
TGTTTTTTCTTCTGTGTGTCTTCTGTAACGCAGGACAGTGAATACTACAACTCTCTAAAGTGGATTCTGGAGAATGATCCCACAGAGCTGGACCTGAGGTTTTGTATCGACGAGGACAACTTTGGACAGGTGTGAAGGCTTCACTCAGTCTCATTCTGTCTGATTATATCAACGACAGCTTTTAATGCAGTGATGGAGTTATCGTTGTTTTTTATCTCAGACGTACCAGGTGGACCTGAAGCCCAGCGGCTCAGACATGGTGGTCACCAATGAGAACAAAAAGGAATACATTGAGTAAGGATTTGATCAGTATTCATCCTCTCAGATGATTCTTTGTATGATCAGTTACAGTTTTATCATGAAACTGTCTTCAAACTTGTTTCTCACATCTTATTGATCTTCCCTCTGACAGCCTCGTCATCCAGTGGAGGTTTGTCAATCGGGTCCAGAAACAGATGAACGCCTTCCTGGAGGTATTTATGTGCATTAATAAGTTCCCCACTTGGGGGCACTGTTCCCACACACCTTGTATGTTTCTCCCTTCAGAACGAGATCAAACCAACCTCTGCATCTCGTCCTCTTCTTTAAATGTTTTTCATGGAAACATTTAGAAGCCTCTCAGTCATTTTGTGGGATGTTTTCTACTTTTATTGCTTCACACTGATACACATGTTCTGTATTCCCTTTTTTTATTTTCAGGGCTTCACAGAACTCATCATCGTAGATCTGATCAAGATCTTTGATGAAAATGAATTGGAGGTATGGATTCTCAATTTAGTCATTTGCACCAATCAGATTGCCAGGTCTGACATAAACATAAACCTAATGAAGTTTAAAGATTCAGTTCTGATTCTCCCTTGCTTTCTTTCTTTGTGTAGCTGCTCATGTGCGGTCTGGGTGATGTCGACGTCAACGACTGGAGACAACACAGTGTTTACAAGAACGGATACTGCCCCAACCACCCCGTCATTCAGTGGTTCTGGAAGGTACGAGTGCGAAACATAAACACACAAATAAACACATGCAATAAAAACTTGCACAAGCACAACTGATTATTTCAGAGGTGGACTGACTTAAATGTCAGCTCCATATTGCTTCATATGAAGTGTGCCAGTCGTCCCGTCTGCCACAGGTTTGCTGGCCTCGCTTTTGAAGATCAAAGTCTGTTTGGAAGAACAGGCTTGTTTGCTCTGATGAAAGAGTCTGAAGTAGTCGCCTGCCCCTGTTATCATGTGTCTTGACATTAACACACACACACTCACACACACACACACACACCTACACACACACACACACACACACACACAACACTCTGACAGCAAACAATGCACACGAGTAGTAGTTTCTGTGTCATGCTAACACACACACACACACACTAATGACACTTGTCATCCATGCTAACAGGCTTAAACCACTTCTCTTTAAATTTTGCCAGTTTATGTTTTTATGCACAAATCCACAATTTAAAAGAACTGTCTTTAATTGATATTTGATATCTTAAGTATGTGAACTGTTTGATCATGTCGCCTCGTCTCTCACCAGGTTGTCCTGCTGATGGATGCTGAAAAGAGGATCCGACTCCTCCAGTTTGTTACGGGAACATCACGTGTGCCTATGAATGGCTTTGCAGAGCTTTATGGTGCGTTAACTCACCAGTCAGTTTTGGCTTTCTTACTATTTCCTGCTTTTATTAAGACCACCGTACTTTCAGATTATGTTAGGATTAAACTGCAGTACCTGTGCGTATTGCACTGTAACAGTGACAACCATCCTGATAAGAGGAAAGAACGGTTTAGGTTCCATTTATTAAATCACTATCTAGTTTACAAACTGTACGTGATCAAATCATGTTTGACTAGATTAGACGTAATAGTTACGAATGAAGCTTTTTCTCAATTGATCACAAAATGTATTAACTGTTCATATGCTCCTCTTTTATCTCTATCATTTTAAATGATTATTCGGGTAAAATGTGAGGTGTAATAAAAAACATGTTGTTGCAGGTTCTAATGGACCACAGCTGTTCACAATCGAGCAGTGGGGAACACCGGATAAGTTACCAAGAGCTCATACATGGTATGTGTCTACTGCCAGCACACACGCAGATAAAAAAAGAGCCACCCTTGGAAGCTGACATTTCTAACATACACACAAACACACTGCATGATAATATACGGATCATGACAATGCTAACAGGTGTTCGAAATTGGTTTGCCTGTTCCTCATTTTAGAACTCTGTGCATTAGCTTTGAATCAGGACTAAACAAACTTTAGAGGTGAGGCTGATGGGAAACATGTCCATTTTTCAGATGTTTCCTGATAAGTAAAAACCTTGACCTGCTGAAGGAGTTTAGGAAAGTTAGGTGAAGCAAAGTTTTATCGTGTAAAGAACATGAGAGGTGCACAACATTGAATGGAAATCCATAAAAAAATCCATATATATTGAGACTAAAATACCCCAAATTGAACTTCATGTTACCGCTAGAGAAGAAGTCCCAGCATCACAAGAGACTGTTAAAATTATCAAGAGGGGAACATCAAGAAAATATGAGATATTGGAGTGCAGATGGCCTAGTGGTCAGGTCACTGAAGTACCCCATGTACAGGGGCTATAGTCCTCCAAGCGGGGCGGCCCTGCTTTAAGTCCCACCTGTAGCTCATCTCCCACATGTCATTCCCCACTCTCACTCTTACCAATTCCTACTCTATCCACTGTTCTGTCAAATAAAGGCAAAGTGCCTGTAGGTAAAAATTAAAATTTGACCTGTAATAAAGAAGCTGCAGTGATGTTGCACCGAGCATGTCTTCAAATATTAACTACTTCATAGAACTATTTATGCACCTTCACCTCAAATACCCTCTGAAGTTTGTGTGATTTTTTTAATATGTTTTTTCTTTGCAGTTTCAACCGTTTGGATCTCCCCACGTATGACTCATTTGAAGACCTGAGGGAGAAACTCCTAATGGCGGTGGAGAACGCGCAGGGCTTCGAGGGAGTCGACTAAGCAACCGTCTACTGCATCCAACCAACAAACAATAAAAAAACACAAAGCTACAGGGATGTCAAACCAGCTGCTGTAGTGGCAGTTCTGTGCGAGCATGTTGTATTGTGATGCCTGACTGTGAGCCACCTCCACAACACAGTGGTTCGAGACTGTACAGCGATTTGTCGAGACAACTTGCCTAAGTCTTTATATCTTTTCAGTGCGGGTAGCTCACTTCTTAAAGGTGCTGGGGAAAAACAGGCAGTGGCACCCTCCGCTGAATGCTGAAATCTATTATGTACAGGCATGAGCGATGAATGACGAGCTGGCCCCCTACCTGATCCGCCGTTTCTTTCCCCTCCTCCCCTCGTCCTGTGAAAATCTACAGTGCTGGAAAACACTAATGCATTTCAATAGCTCCTTTATGTACACTCTAACACAGTATTCTGCACCCTTCACTGCAAGGGTCTTAGCATGGCCTTAATCTGGCTCCTACATGCACTATTTCTCTTAAGAAACTGCAATGGCACTATGATCACAACTCTGTCTCAAATCCTTAGACCAACACCAGATTACCTTAGGAATGCTAGCCAATCACATTTCAGGAAATCGGCCACACCCCTCCGTAGAGCCTGTTGTGTGATCAGAAACCGCCACTGCAGCCTTTTTGTAGAGTAATGATTTTCTTATTTTAGCCAATGGTAAAGAATTCAAGAACATGGGATGAAACGATCCCCCAAAACAGATTTTTTTTATAGTTTTTGTCATTATGGAAAATATTTAGTTTCTTTGTTGTTTTTTAATCATTGGTATAATTCTCAAAGGAAAATACTTACGTATTTGTACTGATGAACAATGTTGTTTACTATTTTGACAATTCTATATGACATGGTGTGTGAAGTGTAAATCTGGCTAGTCTGGGAAATAATCCATATCATTTGTTATGGTGATAGCAAATGTGTTGAATAAAATGGTTTTTATTGTAGTGCTATGAAAGCAGCATGAAACTGTATCTTGTGTTTGCTTTGACTACATACTGTAGTTGTAATTTGGACGTGTAATATGTCTCAAGGTCGAGAAGGGAAGACTAACTAAACCCCACGATAGTTTCTCTGAGATGTTTGCGTCATGATTATATATGAATATTCTCATGCCTGTTGCTGTTTATAATGCTGTAAATTGTTCTTTGGAAGAAAATAACACATTTTAAGTTCTTTCATGATATATAAATATATGTATGAACTACATTTAACAAAAATATTACTGATCAACGACACTAAAATGAAGCTGTGTGCGCGTGTGGGTGTTTGAGAGAAAAGCTGTGATTGCCACTGAATATAAAGCAGCATGTTTCTTACAGAGCAAAACTTTGTTTGTTTTTTAAATGTTTTTGTTTCTCTCCTTTTTCTAACACCATTGAACCTAAAGGGCACTTTATAGATCACTCTGAGGTCATGTCTCCTATTGTATGTCTTTTGTCATTAACTTGAATGTGATTCTTTCTTTTTTCCATTCGGAGCACTTAACTGGTGCAATATAAATAGTCTGTAAATCTGGGCTGCTGCTAATGGTAGAAAAAGTTAACAGATGTGAAGCATGGTCTTTACATCCTTTAGTGTCCTTTTATTCCTTCTCTTTTTCTTGACCATTTCCTCCTGGTTTCCTCTGTTAGCTTCCCTCTATGATGCTCCCCTTTCAAACTGGTTCACTCCTTTTTTCTTTTCTTTTTTTTAGAGGGTTTTGTTATTGTATTGTATCATGGGAAAATATCACTTTTGTTAAACGTTTCCACCACTCTCTGCAACTCTTTGTGGTTCATTTAACTTCAGTCAAATAAAAATGAAACTTCTCAGATCGTGTTTCATTTATTATGACTTAAATTCTCACAGACCAGGAAGATCCATAGAAGTGTGATTTAGTGCAAGCGGTATTAAACGGAAGACATTCATTTCTTTTGATAATTCATGTCTTGATTCAAGGTTTGCTCTTTTGCACTGGTGGAAAGTACTTATCAAGTAGTTTACTTTGTACTCCATCTTTAAAGCTAGTCTTTGTTGTACTTGATTCTTTCACAGTGCAACATTTTAAAGGATATACTTATGTCACTTAATACCATTTCATTTCTGTAATAGTTTTTTATGAAAAATAAAGTGGAAAAAACCTGATGTAGTTTAACATTTTTTGACATCTGCTAATGAGGGGAGCTGTCCTGACCCCTTTTAAAATGTTGCTTATGTGTGTATGTGTGTGTGCACGTGTTGTGGTGAAGGGACCTCAGTTCATTCACACAATCACAATCTAGGAGTTATCAGCTCCAAGGACAAGCAAATAAAAGCCTTCCAGTCAGTACGGGAACATTTTATCAAGTCTCTCTACCCTCAGTCTGGTCACAAACAAATTGAGAGCCAACTCTTCTTTAGATCCACCTTCCAAACTATTCTACCTTCTCTAAAAATGTCACAAAGTGCAAAGATAATCAAACACACAAAAGATAAGCCTATTTTACCATTCACAATCACTCACAGGCCTTTCATTGTATGTTACATTAAAGCACTGAGCCTGATGGCACGTTTTAAATGGGGATGTTGCAACTCTTTTGTCTCATGTCTTTGTTTGTAACCCCCATATTTGAGAAAAAAAACACCAACATTGTCACAATATTTAGCAAGTGTTGAGCAGCTATGCCCTTTTTGCTGATTGTTTCCCCACAACCCTTCTTCAAGCTCTCCTTTTATTGTAGGACACAAAAAGGCCATGTTGAAAATGTGTTACATTACATGTCCTGTGATCACTGTATTTCCTCCCTCACAGTCACTTTGCATTTGTTACTGAAAAGATTTTTGTCTTGATTTGCAACCTTTCTGAAAGTGTAACCGTCTGTAGTCGATAGTCATTTGCTTTGCAAGCATCGACCATGATAATGCTGAAAAACGAGAGCAGGTTAAAATACAAAGGCAGTTGTGTTTTCTTCTTGGGAACATTGCCTTTGTTGCCCAGTACTTATTACTTTTAGTAAACAATTTCAACAATTAATTAATTAATTGGGAAATTAATTAAAAGCTAATATTTTTACAAGCTTGCTTTTTTCTAGCAAACCAATTATTTCCAATCCATTTTAAACACTTTAGGCTTACTTTTTCTTTTTCCTCTTTTAGCACACTATTGTCACTTTTTTTGAACAAATAATTTAACCATTACTTTAGAAAACTATGTCAACAGTAAATGTACTTATTTAGGTAAGTATTTAAACAGTTTATTTATATTTTTTATCAGAGAATTCAACTATTAATCCAAACGTTGAAGCTAACTTCAGTTGTTTGCTTATTAGCCTTTGTCCATTCTGTCCTCATAGCCATGACTTGCTTACTTCTGCCTCCTCATTTCTTGTGGGCTACCTTGCTCGTTTAAATGTTTATTCATTGCTTAAATGTTTATTCATTGCTTTAGGTGAACTTGTTCAGTATTTGTATCCAGAAACTTCAGCTAATTTCGACTAAATGCTATCCATTGTTGAGCTATTTCAGCTGTCATTACTTTGGCTAAACTATTTTGCTATTTTTTGCATTTTTCTGTTGCCTTTATTTTACATTTAAACTAACTATGTACACATTGCTTTTTGCACACTGTGTCAACAGCTTATCCATTAGCAAACTCGTCTAATAGATTAACACTGACTAACTAGCCACTTCAGCCACATGTCCATTACTTTCGGCTAACTAGGCTTTTTGACACATAAACCATATGGCAGTTTATCTATTACTTTGAGGAAACTTCAAAGCTGTTCAGGCGTTCAGATGACAGTTGTCACAAAATCTTATTTGGAGAATAAAACCCTATAAGAGAGATATCAGATCCCCAATAAAGGGATGCTATTTCTTAACATGTCCTATATGTGAGAGGTTTTATTGAAAAAAAATATCCTTGGGTCAGGTGTGTCTAATATTAGTCTTAATATGTAATTTAATACATTAACAAGTTCGTCTTTTAATCAGGACTCATGCAGTTGATGGCGACTTTCAGTGAAACTTTGGCACTTGTGCCCTCTTACCTCACAAGGCCATTTTTTGAGTCACCCTTCCTCCACCCCTCACCCTCTACCTCTGGTCAGGGTCGATCAATACTTCCCCTGTAGCTTATCACTCAATGTGGACCTGGCTGTTTGTCCAAACCCTGCTGTGTCTACATAAAGACTTGGACGGAACGGCATCAAACCAAAATGCACCACATATCACCTCGTGAACATGCCACTCTGGACTCACTACAGGACTTTTACCCATTTGGAAAGATTTGGAGACAAAGATGCGCTGGCGCGAGAGGGAAGAGGTAGAGAATAGAGAACAGCTGGTATAGGATCATGAGACAAACCCTAAACAAGTTATTCTGGAGAGAGGATCCACTTCGTAGACTTCAGGTGAGTTTAACTCCCATTTTATTAATGTCGCATTTTTTGTTTGGTTGTTCTTCTAGGGCTTCTATTGAGTCATTAGTTGGTTTTATATTCAGCCCAGAAATGTTATATACTATCATTAAAGAAGAGAAAATAAATGTACTGGGATATTGAGTATAAATGTTTTTTTTTAAACTATTTTATTTCGGAAAGACAATTGATCATGCAGGTGCTCTTTTACATGGTTGCTTGCTCAAACACAAATGCACACAGCTGCAGTCCTCCCACAATGATTAGAAAATACCTGACTGGACCTTGAACTGTTTCGATAAGTACTGTGCAAAGAGTCAGCATCATTCTCTCAGTTTTCTATCTTTTTTAAATTTATTTTTCAGTATAAAAGTTGAGTGTGGTCTGGGCAATGATTGTGTTTGTTTTTTTTCTCACTAAACTATGTTTTTTTTTCTCATTTCTACAGTGCTTGCAGCTGTCAGTTTACATAAACCATCTCTCCGTTGACCATTTCTACTGTAAATGCTGTCCTCCAGAGCTGTGGAGTGTGACAATGGTGTTTGTGTCCTGTCTATCAAACGCCATTATCACACTAAATAGTTACAGTGGGAAAAGGACTTCAATATATTCCTCAATTTCCTGGTTTGTCCTGTTGGGTTTTTCTCATTAAATTTATTTATTTATTTATTTTTTGGCTTCTGTCAATGTTTCTTTTTGAAGACTTGTAGTACTTTACTCATTTATACTTTGTTGTCTTGAACTTGTCCCGTGTTTGTTCCCATAGCTTTGCACACGATACACCATGCAGGAATGGTACAGATTCAAATAGATGTGCATATGTTGGTACATGATCTTGAGCTTATGAATGTGACCCACCAACCTTTTCTATCGCGGCGTTAATTTGCTGCTGGAGACCTCCTGGATTGGAGTAGTCGGACGATTTGTTGAAAACTCTTCAAACATACAGTATATACAGGTCATCTGATTCAAAGAATTCTCATTAGCTTTTCCATAATTAAAATTGTCTTCATCAATGCAAATAACATCAATACTGGGTTTTTTTTTGCCACTTACTATAATTTAGATCTTTGCACATATCACACGTAAAGTTAACACTACAAATACCTTGAGACCAAGATCACAATTCACAAAGACACAATATCAAACTGATGATGCACAACCCCCTCCAACTGCAAACCTTTAGTACAAATTATATAAATAAGAGTTGGTTTAACTTCATAACAAAGAAATCAAAGTGTATCCTTAAACAATCTCTTTAATAACAAAGATCTACTGTTCGCCAACACACTGGCCTTAGCCGCAACATGAGAGCTATATCAGCAATTTGTCAGCTATTTAAAAGTTATTGGTGAGAGCAGGACAGTAGTTGAATAGCTCGCATACTACTGGGATCAAATCGGCTTAGACCCTTGAAACAAAGCCATATATTGAAAATAAATCCAAAAAAGCAGATTTACCCCAAAAAAGAAAATATGTCTTCACATTTTACGTTTTGACAAATACAACACGTAGCCAACAAGCTTTGTGTGTAAAATGTGGATTTGTTGTTTCCAAAATATAAATACTAGCATATTGTTGTAAATTAGCTTAACCAAATAAAACAGACAAAATGTCAACACAATACTTCTCTCTTTGCACAAATATGACCCACTTATACTATGTCACAGTACCCTATACAATAAATGTCAGTTACAGTGTTGGAATATATTTCCTCTTATCAATTAATTAACAAGTTCATTAATTTAATGAACTAAAAGCTCGAGAACATCACAAAAGTAGAAAAGGAGATCATTACACCTGAATAATAAAGTAATCTCTAAGACATCCAAGTTTAACATTGTCAAAAAAACGAAACATTCATTACATCATTTTCAAGTGTTAAAGCAATTCATTTCACAGTTTTCCCAAAACCACAAAGTCAAGTGTCCCTCCCCCGGATGATACAGAAAACATCTCTGTTGAACGTCTCATCCTTATCAAAATAAAATAAATCTCTCAAATGTTCAACATGAGATTAAGAATAAACTCTTATGTAACAAAAGTCTCAGGTTGCATAAAGAGTCAAGTCATTCTTGTCATCCATCATATGACTCCCTGTTGCCCAAAGAAATCGAAAAGCTTTTGTTTCCAGGAGGTCTAGGGGAGAGCAAATCAACAAAACCCATTCCATGTCAATCAAAATGAAATCCCATTGTCCAATGTTCTCCTGCTTCTATGACTTGCCCTTCACTGTTGGCCCAAAAGTTTTCTTCTTGGTTCCAGCAGCAGGTTGGGGTTTAGGTTTGGGAGCAGCTGCAGGTTTTTTAGGTTTGGGCTGCAGCGATTTTAGGCCCAGAATCTCACAGAAGCTGTTGCACTGGTGCAAGGCTTTGAACTGGTCAATGAAGGAGGTGGCACAGTTTCCTTTGAAGCCTTTATATCTAAAAAAATCAAAAAAAAATCATGAATGCATAAATGTGCATATGTCAACAGTTTTCATCTGTTATTGGTTTAAAGAAAATGACTCACCCTTTTTTACACGTGGCTATTCCCACATCAGTAAGTCTCATTCCCACTCCTGAAAACAAAAACCAGACTGATACTTAGGACTCTAGATTTAAGTGTTTATTTATTTTTTTTAAAAAAAGCAAACTTGTATTTTGGACACATTATTATTGTAGTATTAGTATCTTATTTCCCAACCTTGCATATCAGTAACCAGTAGGTTTCCCTCAGTGTTTTGGTAAACCCAGTGCTGGAAAGCACAACATTTCTGTCCTGCCTCTGAGTCCCGTCTCATCAGGTTAATCTCTTTGCCATCCTTGACTGAATACTTGACAAAGTCACCAATCAGCTCCTCCTCCAGTGTGGCGTACGGGACGTCATTGGATGGACGGTGAACCAGGTATATTGGAATGATCCTGATGAAGGCATTACACAAGTACTTTATTCTCAAGAACTATAAATGCAAAGAGAAAGCCTTGTTGTGCTTTATGTTTATATCTCTTCATATAGTACACGTCACTCACTCTGGGATCTCTCCAAAGGCTTCAAAACACTGGGCTGCAGTAGTGTATGCCTTGATGTACTCTCTTGCTGTGTTCTGGACCTGGCACTCCTAGGAGCAAAAAGCCCATTATAATACACCTGCTCTGTGTATGAAAAAATGTGTGCACATATTAATAACAAATAAAGGCATCAGTGTTTGAGAAGTAACAGAAGACACAACAAGCTTTGTGAAAAGTCTGTGTGTAGTCTCACATTTATCATTTTATGTATTTTTGTATTTATGTTCATACTGACACTATAACTACACAGAGGGCATACAATCGAGAAAGGAGATCATTTGTGGCAAAAAATCTTGTTAATTGTAACGTGGTACCCAAAGTGCGCCTGTCACTGTGTATCAAAAGTTGTTTTTCTTACCTCTACAGCCAAGCTGAAGTTCTTCTGAACGAGCTCGTCATTGTTCTTGGTCCCATAGCATATAGCAGTGTGCACTTTAAGCACACATGAGTCTCCAGGTAGTACCAGGGGTATCTGACCCGCTTGTAACTTAGTCCGGAAAGCTCGACGGTGCATCCCCTCCCCAAAGTGGGTCTTTTCAGTAATTATACGGGCAGGTTGATTCTCTCCAAAGCATTGTTCAGATAAGAAATCCTCTTTAAACAGCAGCCTGGAACAATGAACGTCCTCTTCTTCACCTGACACCTCTACGGGGACACCTAGAAAAATAAAAACAGATACAATGCGTCACCTGTTTGCTTTTGAAACACATTACAGAAGCTCAAGTGTGTTATAAAGCTTTTTAGTATGATCATAACTTACATGGGATCGTTTTTGGAGTTGGAGGGATGACAATCTCACTAAGCACTGAAAAATACAAAGAAAAAACGTTAAGAACTGTACAGATTCCTGCCCACTTTAAAGTTTGTAGTAAAGTTGTGTTTTATACCTTCATATGTCAGCAGATAGTCCAGCGTGACTGATCCATATAAACTGGTAAGAAGACACTGGTACTTGCCCAAGTCTTTATGTGACGCATTTGAGATGGTCAATGATACTCTGCTCTCATCCCCTGCACTTCAAAGAGATGCACAGGGTCAAAAACACAGAAAAACAGAGCCATTTAAACAAGCCACTTCACAAGGTTAATTACTGTATGTGCAGACGTTTCACTGTTTCATCTGCTTCTTTTTTTGATGAATAATCAGGGTGAATAGACGTTTTAAAAAATGTATCGGTTTTAAGACAGCAGAATGTTAAACCAAACATGATCATTTTAGGCAAAATATTGCATGGAAGATTTTCTTCCTATTGCCCTTATAATTTATAATGCTATATATGAATCTCAAAAATAAAACACTATAGGCTACCTTCTCTTGATCTCAGCCAGAACAGTGCCGTCTCTTTTCCAGGTAACAGTGTGGTTGTAGAACACAGCCGTAAACTGACACCACAGGCACAGACTCTGGGGGTCCCCGCTCACCGACACCGCCTGGATAGGCTTCACTACCTTAATTTCTGCAGACATTATCAGATGTTTTTAATAAGAGACGAACAATGTGTTTTTACATGCAGGAGAACTGCAGATGATTTAATGTAGATTCCTTACCTTCTGTAGGTGTGCTCTTCTGTTTGACCACTTCACTGTAGGCCTTCTTACGAGTTGCCCCCACCTCTACCTTGGCTTTCTCTCCCTTGGCCTGGATAGAAACATCTGGTTTTGGTAGTTTAGACTCCAAAACACTGACAATCTTTCCGAACTTATCCTCTGACAGGCGTCGTTTTTTAACATCGTCGTTAGGAGGACTGGGAGGGTTTTTCAATTGATGCTCTTTGTGGTCAACATGATGGGGTTTTTGTTCTCTCTGGGAAGCTTTGCCCTCCATTTGTTGTAAGATTTTCTCAGCACTATTTGACTTAATGCTGTCTTTTTGAGTTTTCCCAGCTTTAGCATCAATTTTTGCCTCAAACATTTCAATCCTTCCTTTTGCAGTCTTTGGTTTTGCTCCATTCTCAACTTCAACCAGCTGTTCCACAACACATTTTCCCCCTGTTGCATTCGGAGTGTGTTTCTTCTTCTTTTTGCCATGTGGCTTGCTTGGAGCCTTCTCATTTGCAACACAAGTCTCAATCACCAATTTGACCTCTTTGTCCTCGAGCACAGATGGAGTGTTCTCACTAGTACAGTTTTCTACAGTAAGCGGAGGGGTTTCCTGCTGTTTGCAAACTTGCTGGGTTGAAACATGGTGAGATAAATTCTCTTGTTTCTTGGAAGCTTGTACACCATGATGATGATTGGCTGACTTGTCTTTTTTAGAGCGTGTTTTACCATCTGAGTTAGATTTATGTGTTTTGTGAGGCATCTTTTCGGCTGACTTCTGATTTACTTCAGCCTTTTGGGATTTTATGTCTGTGTCTATCGGTTTTGCAACCCTAGGGGCAAATGGGTCATTTAGATCTAAAGTAACATACGCAACACGATCCTTCTCTGAGATGATAAAGTTATCTGCTGGAACAACAGCCAAGTTTGACAGTTCTTTACTGAGGTCATTAATATCCTCATATATTGTTTTTCTTAGATGAAAGGAACACTCAGTGTTAGAGTCCAGTTTATTCTCTTCTAAAGATTTCTCAGAAGACTCTACTGTATTTTCCTTGTTAATAACCAAATCCTCATCTCCTTTGAAAGATTGTTTGTCAGTAATCCCATCCAAGGTTGGCCAGAGTGTGCAAGGTTGTATGTGATCACAGCTGAGGTCTTTGTTGTCATTGGGATTCCTTTTGGTGCAAGTTTGATCTTTGTCCAAACTACTGCTTGATCGACATACGAAGTAGGAGCCAATACTGAGAGGAGCCAAGGGCATAATAAACCTAGGACTCCCTCCCTGTGGCTCCAGCTGAAACGTCCCGTCAAATACTGGGAGTGTGTCTGATGACACGTGTGCAGGAACATTAATATCCAGGTCAGGTTTTATGTCCGCAACTGGCACGTGCAAGTTTGTCGATGTGTGTACAGAAAGGAAATGAAGATCTGCTGAACATTCAATTCCTTTGCGATCCACCTCAGCTGGCCCACAGCTCCTTTTAGCTTCCTGCTTGTCAATGGAGTCTGGCTGGGAGATACTGGAGATACTGGAGATACTGGGTTCCTCTGTCACGTTACACAGTTCACCTCCAAAGGGCTGGCAATGGAAATAGACAAATATTAATTAAAGTATATATTTGAAGATGTTTAAACAAAATGCACAGTTCTGTGACTTGAGATTTTTGTTCATAATGAATTTGACCCTTAAATGCTTGATATTCACAGAGACTACTGAGACTGCTGTTTAAAAGTAATTAGGGTTTAACAGTTATTTTGACAATGCAGATTTTTCAGCTAACAGGCATCAGATATTTTAATCTCTGCTCTTTTACACATACCTTTCTATAGAGCCACTAAGCAGAATTTTCCAAAACATCATGCGCCTATATCGAATCCTACTGTCCATATGTCCTGCATCCAACTGAAATTTGCACTGTTGCTGTTGTGAACAGGAGCTTAAGCTGTGCCATGCAGCCTAAACCAATTTCTTTTCAAAGCCTCCTAGGTCTGTGGACTTGTTGCCGTTCTGATCCTGGGTTTTTAAAGGAGATGAGGTAGGAATGGGTGTGTTAAAGGGCGCGTACAAAAAAAGAGAGAGAGCAAGTGAGGGTCGTGTTTCAATCCTCAGCTGTGCTCACCCCTCCACCCTGACACGCCATGGATGCATGCTATTATCATTGAAGTCTCAGCTATTATTAGGCGTCATTTCTGTCCATCTGAAGTTTTCCTCTCAGGCACTCCTGTTTCCTTTAGTACTCACAGCTGTCAGTCTTTGAGATTGGAGCCAAAGGACTTATCCAATAATAAAAAGAATACAGCACAGGCGACAGTCCTTGGGTGCAAAATGAATGGCTCCAGTCCAAAGCAAGGTGACAATACCTCTGACTCTGACGTGTGGTGACAAACCTGGATTTCACTCCGAGGAGTACTCTACGTACCTCCTGACTGGCTATCAATACTTTGGGCAAGTATGACAACACTGACAAGGGCAACAGCAAGAATGTCCCTTAATGTTCTGGCCATGTTTCCAAAAGTACGTGACTTATTAATCTGTTGGCCAGCACTATTGATGGAAAGGTGATCGCTCTTATTCTTACTGTCATAAAGGGTGAATCTTTCCACTGCTCACTCTCCGCCACACACTCCAAAGAAAGTGATTTGTGTTCGAGATTGGGGGCTATATATCTACTCATACATGTGAGTGTCCATTTCATGCTTTTTTTGCCCATGGTTACAAATCTAAATTTAACAAAACAAGAGTTAGAAACTAATAAATAAACAGTCAACAGAGTAAGTCATCTTACCTCATCCATCATCAGCTCTGCAGGTGCTTTTTCATCCTCCAGATCTGTATCCTCTATTATATTCAGTATGATTGAATCTTCTTCATTGCTGTTTAGGCTGTCTGTCTCCGCGGACTCGACATATCCACCAAAGTGGCAAATATCAAGACAAGCAGAAGTAGTGGATCCAGGAGTTACACCTTTGACCAATCGTCCAGAAGAGGCCACTGTCGCTGCAGATGATCCCATAAGTGATTCCTGATGCGAGGGGTATTGAGAGCTCTCAGTCTCGCTGCCCTGGTTCTCTTCTAACACTTTTTGTACTGGTATGGCTTGTATTGAATCATATAAGGATTCAACACTCTGGAACGCCTCTCTATCAAGGAGCTCACTTCCACCAGATTCAAGATTCAAAAAGAGACAGCCCTGCCCAGAGAGGATAGATCCCCCTGGGATATTTGGTGCCTCGTGAGGCTGATCCTGGACACCCATGGGTTGTTGTGAATGTGCCTGCGCTGCCGCCTCTTGACCCTTTTCTCCTTTTAAAGTTTCTTTATCTATGTGAGTATTTACCTCTGCTAGTGCCTGTGTCAAAGCATCTATCTCAGCCCCTATCTCTGTGAATGCAGCAGTGAAGTCCTCCGGTGGAGCCGTGATGATCTCCGTCCAGTCTGAGAGAGCACTTGCCCAGCTGTCTACTGATGACCACCTCTCAACCGGTGGCCCCCAACCTTTAGTGTCATCACTGGACCAGCCAATCACCTTGCTTCCATCAGGGTAGTAACCTGATACTTGTCTCTCTCCTGGGGGAAAAGACCAGTCGCTGGTATCTGTGAGCACTCTTTGCATCACAGGATAACTTGTCTGGTTCAAAACATCCCTGTCTTCTGTATCCTCATGTGTCAGATACTGGCATGCATCCAGCCACAGCTCAGTAGGGCTGTCACTTTGACATGTTTGGAGGGTTGTATCAGTGACCTCTGTTGCCCCCTGTCCTGCATCATTTCCTGACATCAAGCCTGCCTCACACGGATCCACAGGTGATCCAAGCCGTGCATTATCGCTCATGTGTGACTCATAGTCCACCGCAACCTTTTCCTCACTTGAAATCTGATGGCATGGTTTCACCAGGTTTACTGAATCATTCATCAGGACATGTGTATCACAGTCAGGGTCTGATGGCATCCCCCCAGTTTCTGATAATTGCTGGTGTTCTGGACATTTCATCTCCTGGGGATCTACATTAGGACTTAGGATAAAGTCCTGTGTCTCACTTTCAAAGATATAAAGCTCTGACATTGGTGCCATCGCTGCATCACTGTCCAAACTATCTGACCTATGTGATAAAGACTTTGATTGACAAGTGACTTGCCCGAGTTGAGGGCTAAAACTGGGGGTGGGGGGAGACTCTGTGAGAGATGGCTTCATCGAGTCCCCAGTATGTGACATGGCCTCAAAAGTTTGAGTAGGACTGTTTTCAGAAAAAGAGAATGATGGTTCTTGTTCAATGTCTGGAAAAGATTCAGATGAGAGATTTGAGATTTGAGACAAAAGAGGTAATTGAGGTTTTGATGTGCCAAAAGGGCTACAAACCCTAAAATCATCATCCTTTGATACAGGATCCATACATGGTGACAAACACTCTAAATCTGATCTTAAGTCTGAGTCCTTGCTTTTCCCCATAAGAAGGCTTTTGGAAATATTTGACAAAGTCTCAATCGATTTGTCATTTAGATCTGAAAGATCTGACACAGTCTCATATGCAGACAGTCGGTTTTCTGTGGAAGTGTGCAGAAGAGGAAATGTGTTTAAGTCCCCAGATTCACTTGCTGTAAGTGGTGTTGGTGACCTCTTTTGGTCGTCTGTGCAAAGGGGCAAGAGATCCATCTGGACTTAAGTTCTGCTGCTCAAGGAGATCGTTAGTAGCTCGACTCCAGCTGCAAACACTGACTTCAGGCCAAGATGGTTGATGAAAGTCATAAAGTTCTGTGCTCACATTGTTTTTGCCAAGCTTTTCTTGAATCATGTCCTTCCCTGGGGACAAAACGTTCCTTATGTTTGTAGATTTTTTACCTGTAGAGTGATTAACAGAAAATTACCAAATCTTAGTTGTGTTTCAAAAGAAAAAAAGTGAGACATTCAAATAATTCATGTTCATGTTTACTTCCTCAATCGAAAGTATTTTAAACAAGACCCAGTATCTCCATCTAGCTGTTTATCTTGGTAGCAGGAGATTCCCCTTTAAATGGCATCCTGCATCTATTTAAGACAATTTTAAAGGACACTTAACATACCTAACATGCAAGAAACCTTTCTGTTGCTGTTACTCTGTAACTGATAAAATTATCTGGTTAGTCGTTGTTGTGTAAATTACATGGTGCTGCTTCTGTTGGCTCATAACGGAAGGAAAGTCAAATATGTAGGGTATTAAATTGCAATGTATTTGTATAAAGTCTGATAGTATAGGATATCAATGAAAATAGCTACAAATTACACCACCTGATGTTCTAAATTGAGAGAACTGTTACAAATCTCGAATCAATAGTTAAATTACATTACTATTACATTGATGCTCACTTAAAAAAACATAAACAGCGGAATCAGTAGCTATTTATTAACCCCAGATTGATATATGATATGTTCTTACCTCCCTCAACCTTGCGTCCTCAAACTGGAACATTAAATATTGCACAAGATCTCTGTTTATTTATTCTACAGCAAATGTCAAAGCAAAGTTCGACAAGGAAAAATATTACCATATGCCTTAGTGTATTGTGCTATTGTGAAAATTTCATGAAAATGTTCAACTGCCCTTACATCTTCCTGAGTCATGTATACTATCAGTGCTATGTGCAATTTATAACGTTTACAATTTTAGCAAAAGAGTGCAGAAGAAAATACTAACCAGAAAACATAATGAAACAGACTGGTAACGTGCATGTAGATCGTACTGGTCGCATGCATACAGTCTATGGTCTTGTGGCAGTTACAGGACATTAACATCACCAGCTCTCCAGATTTCCTGATCATTTTCCAATCATCTCACCTTAAGTTCACAGCAGTTAATTTATTTGGGTGTGGGTACAAAAAATTCCAGGGTAGAGTTGAAAGGAATTTGCATTTGAACATGCAGCTCTGTTGTGTGCAAATGTGAAAACACAATAATAGAGATAATCCTGCTGTCCCCATTTAATGCCTGCATTTTGTCCTAAACTACTTAAAAGATAGGTTAATTGAAATTAAAAATATATACCAAAAAAAAAAGGACCAACCTGATTTCTAATACAAGGGACGTCTCCTTCCATAGGTCTGTTTTTCTGTGCCTTTCCTCAGCTGCAATCAGATTATAGTTAGGCTAATCGTAAAAGCTTTACTGGGCCTTTAAAGAGCCTCACTTTAAAAAAAAGTTTCCCACTACTGTGCAGAGGCCTGACATGAAGTGTTGAAAGGGGGCGCTTCAAAACATGCACCCTGATACACAAGATTGCAGGAGAGTAACTGATGGCACGGATGCTGGAAAAATACCAGTGCATCTTCACCCATGACCTGCATTCATCACATTCCAGTGAAGGACACCTAGCAGAGCCTTCAAACCTGAAATGTTTACGAACTTTAGTCAGACTGCTAATCTAACCATGATTAAATGCTCCTTTTAGAGTTAAAAGTTGTGTTTCTATTGTTTTATAGAAATATTAAATTGTTGTCTTAAGTGTTTATTAGTCAAATTACTTTCATTCACATCTGTTTTAGCAACCTTTACACATTATCTTAATACTGTCAGAGATGCATTTTTAAACTAAATACTACCTAACACCTTAAGTACCATACAGCCTCTTTAGATTTGATTAATCACACACATTATAAAAGTCCAAACAATAATTGAAGCTATTTTAGAGAAATCAGTGTTGTTGGAATGGTTGATTTTGTTTATTAGATACAGCTGGCTCTGCATCGACATTAAAAAATAATAAAGTCGTCAACACCTGCGTGACAGAAAGCAGGAAAGTGTCATTTGATTTCATCTTGACCATCCGTGCCAAAATAGATCCATCTTCGGTCGCACAACACTCCCATGAGCCGGCTGTGTCATTAAAGCTTAAAGTTGTATAAAGGATAGACTTGCTTAAAGGATAGGATAGGCGTGCAAATCTAAACACACTGTTGGAAAAATATCAACAAAAGCTGCCACAAGTCTGTGTAAGACTATCTCAACTATGAAAAACTAAAACACAAAACAAACAAAAAACAACATACTCGCAAGTCAAAGAGTGGAATCACCTCTATTGTTTGATAAAGTCATCATAGAAAATAAGCACAGCTAAGCGTGTATGTGTCACCATACCACTGATGTATCAGTGTGCTGTAGGCAAAGCCGAGTAATTGACAACTTGTACCATTTCCAAAGAAAGTCACAACAAATGTCAAACAAGTGACCTCACAGCTGATTCACACATGATAACATTATTATCATTATTACTTGACACATTAAAAGAGAAGGGGATTTCCAGCCATGCACACAGTACATACCCTATTCATTGTGGTGTAGTTGAGGATATCAACCTATGATGTAGGACCTGAGAATGAGCTCAGGCAGAGCTGCCGGTCTCGGGGTGAGTCTATTTTTAACTGTTGCCCCCCGCAAGTACAAAGTCAGATACCTGATATTGTAGACATGTGCCGATCTTGAACATTTAACACTCGATATCTATATTTACAGGCTTTTTTAAGTAATGGCCTACTTTACAGAGTGACTCATAAAGATTTTGACCTGCAGTGCATTTTATTAAGGGACTTTTTTGACTCTTGCTTGAGAAAGGGACATTAAGTAGAAACTTTATCTTTAGACTACAATATAAGATTTAATTTTTTTGTTGGCATGTTATTCATGCTGAAGTCATTTTCTTTTTCAATTTCAAGAAGAATCAAAAACGTAATGCTTTTATTATTGTGCTTCAGCCACATTTATGCCTACAGGTTATCTGACATTCATCAGTTTGTCATCTCTTGACTGATCAGCAGAAAAAAAAGGTACTGGATGAGGAAAATCTGGAGTGACATATGCCCAGATTTAAATATAACAGATTACGTTAGCATTAACCAAAAAGCTTAAAGTACTGTTAGCAAAAATCCCTCTTTTCAGTGTTTCATGATGCACTGTGAAATGGTAATGTTAGTACTCAGCGACCTCCCAGCTAACATTAAAATAACTACACAGCTTGGTCATAAGTAAAAAAGCAGCTAATGTTAGCATAAAAAAACACTTTCTAGCTTACATTACAGTTAGCTAAAATGGATATAGGTGTAAGATATGAATTGCTATTGGTAACAATTTATCAACTTCCTGTCTAGTAAAAGGTCTAAATAGTGTGGTTATTATTGTTAATGAAAATGAATAATATCAAAATAACAAAAAATATATAAAAAAACATTTTGTAAACTGAAACCAAACTGGCAATGAAGCTTGACCAAATTACTAAAACTAAAACAATAAATTATAGGTTTATTTTAAAAGGCTTTGTGTGATATCTTTCTCTGTAGCATTTATGATACTAAACAAAAAAACAAAAATGAAACAACTAAAAACTAACTAAAGAACTAATACAAACTTGACTACAATTAGGCATTTGTAAAAATGTTCCACTTATACTAATTGAGTTCAAAGTTGTTAAAAAGAAAAGCTGGACAAAAAACAAACAAAACAAAGGGCACAGTTTGTGTTCCACACACAATAAATGTATGAATAGTAAATGTTCTTTTGATATAAATTTGTTTACAGTGCACTCGTGACATTTGGGGTCATGTTGTTCTGGCAACTGTTAACACCCTAACTACCCTGGCAAAGAAACAATACACTGTTGTTAGTGGCCAAAATAAACTAATGAGACCTTACTTGGCTTTTCTGGAAGACTGTCGGTCGTCAATTATCCTGCCCTAGTGTGACAGTGATTAAATGTGATTTTGCTTCTCATTTAGTCAATTATCCATTTCATATGCAGTGAACACAAGCTAATCCCTGATGACATAAATGGCAAGTCAGTTTCCAGTAATTTGAATGGTCCAATAACTCATTTGAAGAGTAATAATTGAAGTCAGGACAGCCTGCATGACTGTTGTTTGTTTTTCAAGTAATCAAACGGTTAGCAATTACTCACCTGCTCTCAATGTCCACAGTTGGAATGGAAAAGGGTGTACGTAAGACTAAACAACATCACAGTGCTTTGCGCCTATTTGTTTCATCTTTGTTGTTTGGAATTGTGTAATTTCAAGATGAGCAACAGAGCATGAGTAACCACGTCCACCTAGCTTGCCACCATAACCAGACGTCCTCATCACAGTGCTTTTGAAAGTTTTACATCTTTTAACAAGGCTACATTAAATGTATGAGATAATTTAAGATAGATACAGTATGTATGCTAATTATACTGCAACTGATGATTAGTGGAGCTTAGCATAGAAGCAACAATTAGCCTGGTATACTTGGTTTCAGAGGTGCTGGTAGATTAATTATTTGTACAGAGCCAAGCTTGCTGTTTTCCACAGCTTCAAGTATTAATGCTCAGCTAAGCAAACCAACAGTAGTAAGAGTGGTAGGAAGTAAGAGGGGAGTTCATCTTTTTAAACTTTCAGTCAAACGTGCCCTTTTCAAAGATTTCTCTGGACTGATTGACTTATGACTTAAAATGGTTGTCAAGTTTTCTTTTCT
Organism: Symphodus melops; assembly: GCF_947650265.1. Classification (NCBI taxonomy): domain Eukaryota; kingdom Metazoa; phylum Chordata; class Actinopteri; order Labriformes; family Labridae; genus Symphodus; species Symphodus melops. Next base: position 5,257,549 of record NC_136706.1, on the reverse strand, counting down.
TTATCATCTCAGTTAACTTCAAATAAACAACTCATGCTTCAGGTCTTTGATAACACATTTGTCCACAACTTTATGCAAACTCATTGGAGAGTCCTTTTAACTCTTTCAGTCTCTTAACCTAAGAGTGGAATATTTTCTCATCAGTTATTTTTACATCTGATAATCCTGCTGCTAGACTTTCAGCGCCTTGTCTGCATTTGACAAAATCTCAACATGGTGTCATATTTTTGGCTGTTTGGTAACTGTGTTTTGTTTTTTTTAACTGTTCTTTTATAATCGGTCTGTGACAGGTGGTTGGGTGCAAATAGTTTCCTTTCTTTAAAATCATCACATTGTAAATTGTGGGTTAACTACAAAGACCCTCAAATAAAACAGGAATGTCTCAAGGATCCAAGTTTCTAATTAAATAAAGAAAACAAATCTTTTAGATTATTTTTAGATCGTACACTCTGAGACTCCTCACAACTTTGGCATAGCACTGTGCAAAGTTGCTATTGTTAGAGTGTGTGTACGTGAAATCAGCGCCGAGTTTTATGAATGATGCAAACACACACACACTACAGTTGTATTTATTGTTACGACTGCAATTTACAGCAGAAGTTGAAGACAAGTCATTAAAATTATGTCATGTCCTTTCAACCTTTTTGTGCCATTATGTAACACCTTACATCTGTCATTTGGAGCCGTGTCATTCTCCCAAGCAACAAGTTAATATACAGTAAATGGATGATTACTGCCAGAGTATGTAGTCTATATGTTCTTACGGCACTTAAGTTTTCGTATACAGTAAAATCTTTTGAAATTCCTTGAATTAGTCTTTATGAGCCTTCATTTATTTGTTATACTCACTTTTACATAACATTCAGAACAGAAAACTGTATTCCACAAATCATTTCAACAGTAACTTTTATCCACCAACTTCATATAAAAATTAAACTATCACAAAGATCATTCTTCTACAGAATTGGTACTTTTAAATTAATTAGTTTTCTTGAAGCACTGACATAATTGTATTATTTATGAATTAATCTATGACATTAACTTGTATAGTTGAGTAATCTTTCACTTTACTTGTACTCTGAATAAGTACATTGGTTAAACAAATGCTCCGAAAACAGCATTAACATTTACGTTCTCATTCATGTTATAACATCTTGAGCATGTTGTTGTGGGCTTTTGGATGGGACACGGCCCCTGTGGACTCTTGTAGTCAAAGTGGGGTAAGTGTCATCTTACGAAAGCAAGATGTATTTTTACCCCCATGTTGTTGAACAGTCTGCCTCAGCTTGGTGTCTGCCTTCCTTCCCCCAAACAGCATTAGATGGAAAATGGTGCTGCACATTTAAGAAGTGTGCGTCACAATCACGTTTTGTTTTTGTGGTTGCTCTGAAGAGTCAGCTGAAGGATGCTTTGCCAGACCCCATAAAGGCAGGAATGCCACTGCAGACAAATTGTAGGTCTAAGACACATCTTCACTATGGTGTTATGAAAGAAATGGGAAAGCATATTTGGCACTAAACTAAAAAAAAGACTAAGAACTGCAGCTTTCGCCATATTTCTCTGACATAGGACTTCATTTTGTTAAAAGAACTGGATGCTCATACTTAAAATGTTTACAAAAATTCTTTAGAAATTGAACAATCAAGCTGACAAATTGTCAGCGACTGGACAGCAATTGAGAGTAAGGGTCGTCTAATGCTGCAGTGAAAATCCCCACAAAAGGAGTGTGTTCCTGTGCCAGCAGCAGAGGGATCAAAGTATTCCTTTGAGCCGGGTCACATAGGAATACTCAACTTAATGCAACACATAACAGAGCAAATACCCAGCATAGTTCGAGTGCTGGGATAGAAACGTAGCAGTGAGTTTGTGCGTCACAAGAAACAGAAAACGTTTATGTTCTCATCAGTTGAGTCAGCGTCACTTGTAAATTCTGACTCACTGCCATGGAAAGTGCTGTGAAAAAATTGTACTAGTTAGGTGTATGCAGAAGATTGCAGGGAAACATATCATCTTCAAGAGGGAAGAGCTTTTGCTATATTACATCAGAATTTAAATGAGATTATGCCGATTGTATCTTATTTTTGTGTTTGCTGCAGGATGTTTGGGTGTTACAATACTGGCTTCAAAATCAAACCTTTGTGTTCTTAGAAACAAAACATTTATTTTCAACAGAAGATATATTGAACAAGAGCATTAGCATAGCTTACGAGGAACAGACGAAAAGATAACACGTTACAGTATTGTTTAATTTTGTGTCTGCTGATTTGTTTCATTTACAGCTCCATTTTAGGTTGAGGTAGGGCCTCTCAATCAGCACAGTGAGCACATAGCTCACAATAAGTGTGAGCGAAAGATGGCCAAGGAACATGTACATCTAAAAAACAAAGGACAAAAACAACACATTACATTATAAAAAATCATAAAGCAACAAACCAGTAAAGATTAAAACTTAAAGTAGGTTTTGAAACTGTCCAAAGAACTTACAAAGTTGATGTCTGAGTAGTGGATCGGGGTCTCCTGTAAGCCGATGTAGAAGATGATAAAGACAGGATGTGACAGATAGCAGGCAAAACTTATGTTGGAAAGAGGACCCCAGACATTCAATGACAAGAACCTGTTGATTAAACCTTGAGAAACAAAGAGACACGTTGAAAATGTCGTGATTTATCAGCTTATGTTTCTGCCCTTTGGTATAAAAGTCCAACTCTTATATTTGTCTTAACAAGAGGTATGTGTACGCACTTGTATTTTTAACCACATTTGTTTAACAAAATCATTCATTTGGGTTCAAATACTTCAAAGCAAAAGGTTAGTGTCCCCACATTCACCTGATATTTTTCGTCATTAGTTGATTAGTAATGATTAGTTATCATTGAAAAGTAACTTCCATGAGCAAGAGTTTGAATGCACAAAGAAGCATAATTGAATATATGCTCATTTGAAATTGTGTGTAGTTTGTCCTGAATGTTATCATAAGATTCAGGAGCATCCCTGCTCTTGGTTTACCTCCGTAACCCTCCTCACAGGCCACTATGATCCAGGTCACAGCCAGAGCCCAGACGGGTCTGTGCAGCCCCTGGTAGAGTGAATGTGGCACAGATGGATAGGGTGGTGTCTCCTTGAGGACATAGGCCAGTCCAACCAACGCAGCCATGATGGACAGGCAGCAGGACCAACCGAGTGTTGCCTGCCACTGAAACAACAAAGAGAAACGGTTAGTACATTCATCTAATGGTGGGTCAACAATCTGTTTGACTCTATAATAATTCAAAAGAGTGTATAATATTTTCACATCTGGTAAAAAAAATAAATGTTTTAAGCTTTTTGTGGTGTTCTCACCTTTTTCTTTAGCAGCTGATCTTTCTTTGTTGTCAAATATATTCCAGTCAAGATCCCTATCAGAAAGGGTCCATATCTTGTGTAGGGTTTCACATAGTAATACAAGACATAATGCTCAGACGTCCTGGAAAAAAAAACAATTTTAAAGAAATCAAACCTTTTAAAAAAAATAAAAATTTACAGAGACAATTGTAATGGCTAATTAGCCTCTTTAACTTCGTTGATACACAGAATAAAATATACAGGGTGAGGAAAAACATTGGACATGTAAGTCACATTTCATGCACTTCGTTTAAGGCTGTTTGCATTATATGACTGTCCCTATGTCTTACAGTGTGGATGGTTGAAAGACTGGAAGCTGAAGGAGTGCAGTTATAACAGTACTGGTCATAATGGTTGTCAACAGAAGGCCTCCAGCAACAAAGGCAAACACACCTCTGTTTCTAAGAAAGGAAATACAGGATGATTATGAGTTCAGGACAGGAGCTGTTATGGTGGGTAATGACCCTCAGCTTTGGCAAACAAAAAAACGTTTTTTCAAAGTAAAATACTTAAAAGAAGCATTTTTTCCCCCCCAGAATCACAGTAAAGCTTAGACTTACAGTCTGTAAAAATAGATCAACACAGGAGTGGTGGCGTAGCACTGAAAGTCCAGAGAAAGGTACCATGTCCAAGGAATACACTGAGGAGAGACCAGGTGATAAAAGTGAGCTGTAAAGAAATATGGTTTGTTGAAATTGAGTTTTACTTACTTTAGTTACTGCTTGAACTCACAATTTCATGGACTGGAAGGAGGTTACTAATCAATAGCAAGTTAGCCCACCAGTAAGTCTTACAATCCATTAATGTATCTATGAATGGAAACCAGTAAGGCCCCCACTGGACCAGAGAGATGAGGCCAATGGTTAAAAACATAATAAACAGATGCAGTGGTTGAATCCTATCGAAAAAGAGAGACAATATATTTTCAAAACAATTTACCACTGCAAAACAATAAAATAAGTCTAAATATGTTTGTTTCTGATTTCATAAATAGTGACACAGATAGATTATCCCAATTTGATAGTGAATGAATATCATACAGCACCTTTTAATCCTCCTGAAGAGGTAGCTGGTCACCAAACTCGGGCTCAATTTGTCTTCAGCCCTGCCAATGGATCCCAGCAGGGACCGTGCACTAAGCAGACCCCTAAGGCACACAAACTGCACTAGAAACTTCTTAAACTAACCATAGAGTGTATTTTTAAAAGAGGCAATATGGTAAAACGACAACAGCTTTAAACTTCACATCGTCTCATCTCACCCAAGAAGCAAAAAGGTGTCTACAGCCAGAAAAACCGGTCCACTCATGGAGAGCACATACAGAGGGCTACTTTCTGCGGTTTTCTTCCAGTTTTTGTAGTTATCTATGTTAGAGACAACGCAGTGCAAGAATATGAAATTATTTAGAAAAGAGCAGATGCAAGTGGCAGGGAGATTTGTCATACCCAGGTTGTTTATCACAGGGAATTGTGCAGAGTGTCCACATATGATCCATAACAGGCTGAGAACACGGATGCCGTTCAGGGATGAGAAGCCTCCTTCTCGACTACTTGAAGAGGTGCTTAAAACACCTTGGCTTGCCGTTTGGAGAGAGAACAC